>NW_023330140.1:959848-1012383 GCF_011100685.1 Canis lupus familiaris
CTTGAACGTATTCCTGGGTTCCTTTCCCCGGCGTCTTTCCTTCCCTCTTTAGCGGGTTACTCTGGCCCGCCGGTTGGCCTCACCTGGACCTGGTGAGTGGGTTGCCACCTAGGCCTCACACATAGCTGGTGACTCAGAACCCCACGTGAGCCTCTGGACCTGGTGAATCTGGTCCTTGCCTGGTCCTTTCCTAGACCCCCGGGGACCTCTATCCCCCCTGGCCTCACCTGACCTGGTGAATCTGTCCCCATCTGGTTCTCACCCTGTCGGTGACTTTGTCCCCACCGTATTACCTTATTCCTCCCTGTGAACTCTCTCATTGGCCTCACCTGCAACTGTGACTCATAATTCTATCTGGTCCTCACCAATCTGGTGCACTCCTGTTCTCTCACTTGGGGCATCATTTTACCTGGTGACCGGTTCCACACCTGAGCCTCACCTGGCCCGATGACTCTGGGACCACTCTGGGCCTCCACCTGACCTGGTGGACTCTCGTCCCCCCTCTGGATATCACCTTTACCAGATGGATTCTCCTTACACTCTAAGTCTCACGCAGATATGTGTGAAACTGGTCCTCAACTTGGTCCTCACCTGGACCTATTGAATATGCTCCATCTGGGCCTTATTTTGACTGGTGCCTGGGTCCCTGACCTGGCTCATCGGGACATGTTCCACTGCATTGCCGCAGATTGGCCTCATCTGGACCTGCAAATCTGGTCCCAACCGGAGCATCACCGGACATGGTGTCTCTCTGCATGGCCTCAGGTTGGCCTCAACCTGGACCTGGTAATGGGTTGCCCACCTGGGCCTCCCCGATACCTTGTGACACCAGGGCCCCCCGTGGGACCTCTCTTTGACAATGGTGAATCGGTCCTTACCTGGTCCTCTACTCGGAACTCGTAATTCCTGGGACACAACATGTAATCATCTGGACCTGGTGAATCTGGTCCCCATTGGGCCTCACCCACCCATTGTCCTGTGACTTTGTTCCCCACCTTGACCTGATTGCTGTGGACTCCTTTGGGCCTCATCCTGGAAACCGGTGACTCTGATCGTCACTGGGACTTCACTCAGAGCTATCTTGTGACGATCTGTGTCCCTCACCTTTGACCATTATGACTGGATACTCCTGTTCCAATAACACCTGAGACTCACCCGGACATGATTAAGCTGGATCCCCTCTGGGCCCAAGCCTGACATGGTGACTCAGGTCCCATCGGATATCCCAGAAATACGGGTTTGACTCTGTTTCCCCCTAAATGGGACTCACCCGGAGCTGGGACACTGGTCCTCAACTGGCACAAGTGGACCTGGTGAATACATACTCCTCACTTAGGTCTCGTCTGGACTTGTGACACTTTTCCCCACCTGGCATCAATGGGGACATGGTTACTCTGTTCCCTCTGAGCCCTCACCTGGAACTGATGACTTGTCTCCACACTTTGACCTCAACTACTTGTCTTGGGATGCTCTGATCCCCGCAGCTAGGCCTCAATGAACCTCTGACTGTGGTCCCACCTGGGTCACACCTGGACCTGGTGACTGTGGTCCCCACAAATTGGTCTCACCTGGAACCTGGTGGACTCGTTCCTACATGAACCACGCCTGGACCTGGTGACTCTGGCGTTCTTGTAGACTAACTTTTACCTGTGAAGTCCGCGTCCCCCACGAGGGACTCACGTGGATCTGGTGACTCTGGCCTGCATTTGGTCTTCACCAGGACCTGGTGAGTTGGGTTCCACGGGCCTCAACCCAACCTGGTGACTCAAGTCCCACGTGGGCCCCTTGACCTGGTGAAATCTTTGTCCTTACCCGGAGCCCCTCCTAGACCCCTGGGACTCTTGTCACCACCTGGGCCAGACGGGTCACCTGGACCTGTAATCTGGTCCACATCGGGGCATCAACCCAGTCCTGGTGACTTAGTTTCCCCACCTTGACCTGTATTGCCTGTGCCCTTTCTTGGCCTCACCTGAACTGCGCCCTCACAACATACATTTTGCAGGTCCCCACGTGGGATCGGCACTTAGGACCTGTGAATCATCGTCCTTAACTGGTTCCTCACCCGGAACTGGTAACTCTGGTCCACACCGTGAATAACCTGGACTCTTTTTGAATCGGGTCCCCATCTGGGCCTCACCCGTCCTGGTGACTTTGTTCCCCACCTTGACCTGATTTGCTGTGGAACTCCTGTCTTGTCCTCACCTGGACTGGTGACTCTGATCCTACCGTGGCCTCAACCCAGATCGTGGTGACTCTGGTCCTCACCTGTGGACCAGGGCCAAATACACATCTTCCAAGGGCCCCCTGATCCCATTCTGGTGCCTCAACTAAACTCTTACTCTGTACTCTGGTTCCCCCATCTGGGCCAAACCTTAATGCTGACGCCTGGTCATCCCCTTGGGCTTCACTTGGGCCTGGTGAATCTGTCCTTACCTTTTTTCCGCTCCCGTATCCGTGACTAATGGTCACACCTGGGCTCACCTGACCTGTGGATCTGGTCCCCAGCCTTGGCCTCATCTCAGTCCAGGTGACTTTGTTCCCCACCTGTACCGATTGCTTTGGGACTGTTTTTCTTGGCCTCACCTGGACTGGTGACTGAGATCCTATCGCCGCATCACCCATTCCATGGTTACTCTGGTGTCCCTCACCTGGGGCACATTTGTACCTGGTTACTCTGTCCACACCTGAGCCTCACCTTTACACTTGTTGACTCTGTGACCTCTCTGGGCCTCACCCTTACCTGAAGACCCTGGTCCCCATCTGGATAATCACCAGACCGTGATCTGGTACCTCCTCTGGCCTCAACTATTCCCCTGGTGACACGGGTCCGCTGGGCCTCACCGGGACCCTAGTGAATATGCTCCCCACCTGCGCCTCATCTGGACCGGTTACTCTGGTTCTACCTGGGCCTCATCGGGTCATGGTTACTCTATTCCCCATGGGAACTGACCGGATCCTGGTAACCTCTGGTCCTGACTTTTGGCTCTTCTGTAGCAGGTGACTCTGGCTCCACCGGGCCCTCACCTGTAACTGTTGAATCTGATCCTAAGAATGGACTCACTCACCTGATGTCTGTGGTGCCCATGGGACCACCTCACCTGATCCTCATGTCTCTGGTCTCAACCTGGGCCTCACCTGTACTGGTGTGCAATCTTGTCTCCATCTGGTGGGCCAATCAACCAGTCCTGGTGAATTGTTCCCACCTGGACCTGTTGCTGTGGACTCTCTTTCTGGCCTTACCTGGAACTGGGGTGGCTCTGATCCTATCTGCAGTCACCCAGATCTGGTGACTCCTGGTCCTCAACTGGCCTCACCTGGACCCTAGTGAATAGATGCTCCTCTGGCCTCATTGGGCCTGTGACTATGTTCCCCACCTGGTCTCATCGGGACATGATAATTTGTCTCTCGCACTTTGGCCTCTACTTAACTGGTCCTGATGACTCTGGCCCCCCCCCCAAAAAAAACTAGGCCTCAAGTCTGGACCTGGTTCCTGTTTTCCCACCTGGGTCTCACCTGGATCTGGTAACTCTGTCCCTACCGGGCATCTCGGAAGGTCTCCTCTGCAATGCCTGCAGTTGGCTCATCTTGCCTGGTGATTGGGGTTTCCCAACGTTGTTTTACCCATGCCTGGTGTACACATGTCCCCCTTGGGCCTCACTTGGATCTTGTGGAATGTTGTCCTTACTAGTCTCACCCGGAACTGGTAAATCTGGTCACCACCTTGGCATCACCTAGTCCCTGTGACTTTGTTCCCCACCTGGACCTGGATTGCTGTGGACACAGTCTTGGCCTCACCTGGAAGTGGTACCTGATCCTAACTGGGCCGCATCGCCAGATCTGGTGACTATGGTCCTCACCGTGGAACCATTATGACCTGGATACTCTGTTCCACACCTGAGCCTCACCTGGACATATGACTCTGGATCCACTCTGGGCCTCACCCTGACATGGTTACTTTGGTCCCCATCGAATGTCACTAGACCAAGTGAATCTGGTACAACCCCTCTGGGCCTGCAACCAGATCTCGTGCCTCTGGTTCTCAACTGCGCCTCACCTGGACCTAGTAAATATGCTCCATCCTGGGCCTCATTTGGACCTGGTGACTCTGGTCCCTACTGCGCAAACATCGCGACCTGGTTCCCACATAATGGCCTGCAAGGTTGGCCTCTTTCTTGACCTGGGAATCCTCTTCTCTACCTGGCATCATCGGGACATGGTTCCACTCCACCACTGGCTTGCCTTTAATGTGGGCCGCACCCAAGCTCTGTACCTCTGGTCCTACCTGGGCATCATCGGTAAACGGTGTTTTACTCTTTCCCAGTGGGACTGAACCTGATCGTGGTAACTCCTGGTCCTGACTTCGCCTCTTCTGTGCCATTGACTCTGTCTCCCCCTGGACCCTCACTTGTAGTGGTGGTCGGATCCTAAGCATGGCTCACCTGAACCGTGGTGACTGGTGGTTCCATCGGTACCTCACTGGTCTCATGGCTCTGGTCCCAACTGGGACTCCCAGGAACTTGTATCTGGTGACACAACCTGAGTAGCATCATTATATGGTTATACAACTGGTTCACTAAAAGTGACCCTGCCGTACCTATTAACTCTCGTCTTCACCTGGGGCACACGCGGACATAGGTGACACTGTTTCCACCTTGGTCTCACCTGTATATGGTGTAGTTCGGATCCCCCCGGTCCTCACCTGTAACTTGTAATTCTCGTTCCCAACCATGGACATCATGTGGACCCTGGTGGCTGCAGTGTTTTAGGCTTTCTCTGTACTCTGACTCTGGTCCCCACCCGGCCTCACCGGAACTTGGTGATGTGGTTGCCCCCCCACCTGCACCTCACCAGACCTGGGTTATTCCTGGTGTCCACCTGAGACTACCCGGATCTTGGTGACTGTGGTCCCCACCTGGCTTCACCTTAATTTGGGGGGACTTCGTCCCTCATCGGGGCCTCACCTGGCCCTGGTTGACCATGGTCCTCAACGGTCCAAAATTGGACCCGTGACTCATCGTGTTCCACAACTGGAACCTCACCTGGACAAGGTGACTCTGTTTCCCACCTCTGGTCTTCACTCTGTGCACCTTTGACTGTGCACCCCACCTTGCCTGACTTGGACCTGCTGACCCTGGTTGCCACCGGCGCCTGCCTCGAACTGTTTTGGATCTGGGTTCTCCCAAGGCCTCACCTGTTACCTGTGATCCTGGGTCCCCAAGTGGGCCTCAACGGCGTGGTGACTCTTGTCACCACCGGGGACCCCTGGACATGATACTGTGTTCCACACCTGAGCTCAGGTAACCCTGTTGACCATGGTCCCAGAGCCGGCCTCACTTGGATAATGTGGCTCTGATCCCCGCCGGGGTGACGTGTATCTTGTAACTCTGCTCCTTATACCTGGGTCTAATCAGACCCTAGTGACTTCTGGTCACCACCTGGGCTTCCCCTGGATCTCCGTAAGACTTCTGGTCCCCCACCTGTGGCTTCACCTGGATCGGTGACTCTGGTCCCCGCAAAGGGACCTCTCCGGGACCTGTTACTCTCTCTCTACCAACATGGACCTCCACCTGGATCTGGTGACTCTGGTCCCTCAGTTGGCCTCAACCTGGACCTGGTGTCTCTCGTCCCCACTTTTGACTAACTCAGAACTGCTGAATCTTGCCCACCTCGCCCTCACCCATACCTGGTGACTCTGTCCCGAACTCTGCCTCAATTCGACCTGGAATGGCATCTGGTCGTGACGTGGGCTCACATGGACCTGTTACTCAGCGTGATGAGTGGCCTTCTGGTTCCCACAAGGTGCCACCTGAATACGGGGTGATTGTGTCTTATCTATGCTCACACAGACCTAGTGTGATTCTGTTCCAATCTGAGCCTGCGATGCCCTAGTGCACTCGGTCCCTCCACCCAGGCATCATTGGGACCTGGATACTCTATGGCCACAGCCTGGGCCTACACTTTGACCAGGGCCTCAGTCCATTCTGGGCCATCAACTAAACTGGGTTACGCTGTTCTCCCCTCGGGCCTCACCCTTACCGGTGACTCTGTCACCCCTTTGGGTTTCACTTGGGCCTTCGTGAATCGTGTCCTTAGCTGGTCCGCATCTGTATCGGGTGACTGGTGGGCCACCTGGGCCTGTACCTGGACTTGGTAATCCTGTTGCTCACCTGCGCTCACCCTGGACCTTCTGACTGTGGTCACAACTGGCCCTTCACCCTGATCTGTTGGTCTGGTTCCCATATGGGCTCTCCTGGACCTGGTTCCTGTGTCTCCCTTCTGGCCTCACCTGGAACGCATGACTCTGATCCATATTTGGCCTCTCCTGACCTGTTGCCTCTGGTCCTTCACCTGGTATCATTGGTACCTGGATCTCTCCTTATCTGGGCCCTCTACCTGGACCTGTGACTGTGGTCTCCACCTGGGCCCTCACCTCTACAGGTGACTGTTCCCACAGGGACGTCATTTGGGACCTGGTGATCGGTTCCTCATATGGGCATCATGGTACCAGGGTTCTCAAGTTCCACATCGGGTCTCATCTGACCTTGTGATTCTGTCCCCCTCTGTGGCCTCACCCTGACGTTGGTGATCTCTGGTCCCCACCTGGATATCACCAGAAACTCGGTGTAACACTTGGCCCCCTCATGGGACTCACCCGGATAGTGGGCCTGGTTCCTCAAGGCGGGCCCAACAGGACCTGGTGTGATCTATCTCCACGCTTAGGCCTCGCTCTGGCCTTGTGACCTTTTCCTTCCACACCTGGCATCATGGGACTGGGTTACCTTCCACACTGGGCCTCACATGGACTTTATAACTTTGGCTCACACTTGGCCCAACTATGTCCTGATGACTCTGGTCCCGCCGAACTAGGCCTCACCTGGCCTGTGACTGTGGTCCCAACCTTGGCCTCAACTGGACCTGGGTGATACTGTGGTCCCCACACTGGGTCCTCCCTGGACTGGTGACTCTCTTCCCACATAACCCAACACCAGACTGGTGACTGTGTTGTTTTTGTAGAAACATTTTTAACGGTACTCCGCCCCACTAGTTCCTCACTGGATCGGGTGACTCTTGCCTGGCATGGTTGATCCTCACATGGACCTGGTTGTGGGGAAATGCCACCTGGGCCTCCACCCATAATTGGTGACTCAGGTCCCCCATGTGGGCCTCTTTACCTGGTGGATCATCTGGTCCTTACCTGGTCCTCTCCCAGACCGTGGACTCGGTCACACAACCTGGGCCTCACCTGACCTGGTGAATACTGGTCCCCCATCTTGGGCCTCATAGTCCTGGTGACTTGTTCCCACCTGGACCTGATTGCTGTGGACTCCTTCATGGCTACCTGAACTCTGACTCTGATGCCTAATCTGGGCTCACCCCGATACCTGGTGATCTCGGTCCTCCACCTGGGACCTATCAATGGTACCCTGTGATACGCTGTTCCACACCTGAGTCGCTCAACCTGGATACAGAGTTGGACTCTGGACACTCTGTGCCTAACCATGACTGGAGACTCTGGTCCTCCTCTGTGTGTCACCATGACCAGGTGAATTCTGGTACCCCTCTAGGCCTCCAACCTAGATCCTTGTGACTCTGTCCTCAACTGGGCTCAACGTACCTAGTTTAATATGCCTCCAACTCTGTCCACATTTGACCTGGTGACTCCTGGTTCACACTGGGGCATCTCACATTCGGGACTTGAATTCACTCTTCCTGCATTAGGTTGCCTCAATGCCTGGGTACACTCTGGTCCCCTGACTCTGGCGCATCACCTGGACCGGTCGACTTCTCCGGCTTGCCACCTGGCGCCTCAGTGGAGTGGTTTCATCCCTGGTGCTCTACCATACCTGGGCACACAGCCACGTGGCCTCACCTGACCTGGTGATCTGTGGGTTCCTTACGCGGCTACCCACCTGGAACCCTGTCACCCCTGGGTCTCTGGAGGTGAATCCCACCATTGGGCCTCACACAGCCTGTTGATTTCTCCGCGATCACCCACCTGGGACACAGTTGTGTGACCTTCACTTCTTGAGCCTCAACGGACGTACAGAACTGAATCCACCTGGGCCTTCACCTGACATCGGGAACTTCTTCCCCCACCGGTATCACCTGGACTGGTGAGTCATCACAACCGACTGACCTGGTCCTCAGCTGGGTCGAAAGACCTGGTTGAATCTACTCTACTTCTCCTCAATCACTGCTGGGACTTGACCTTTTCCAGGCTAGGACTGTCTGCTGGTCCGCCACCTGGGTTTCGGCTCTTTTCTTACAATTTTGATTTATTTGACTAGCACATGAGCTCAGAGAGACAGAGATCCGCTAGTGACTATGTCCCCCAACCAGCTCAATCGGACGCTGGTGATGTCGTCCCACGGGTCTCACTGACCTGGGACATACCCCCCCCCTTCCGTACCAAGGCAGCTCCATAATCCGACTCGCCACGGGACCTGTGGTTTCTAGCTCGACATTATACCATTGTGACGTCCTCCCACTAGCTCACTGTATCTGTACGGCCTGCACGAGTGGCCTACTGGACCTGGTGAGTTGTGGTTGCACCTTGCCTACCATACCTGACTCGTCCCCACGGTCGTGGACCTGTGTTGGTCTTATTGTCCTTCGGTCTGGTCACCTGTAGGGCCTAATCTTCTAGCCCTGGATAACCTGGTGGTTACTGGGGTCCCGCCCTGGGGCTTCACCTGGTATTTGGGTACTCGTGTCCCCATCTGGGCCTCAACCTTGCCTGTGACCCATGTCCTCTCAACTGGTGCCCAAATGGGTACCTACCTGTGACTGTTTTCCACAACTGGACCTCACCTGTACCAGGTGCATCTTCTTCCCTCTCTGGTCTCACCGTGCCCTAGTGACTGTGAACCCCACTTTGGCCGAACCTTGGACTGCTGACCCGTTGTTCCAACCTTGCGCCTGACCTCGAACTGTTGACTCTGGTTCTTTCAAGGGCTCTCCCCTGACCTGGTGATACCTGGTCCCGGACCTGGGCCTACCTGGACGTGGCTGCCCTTGTCCACCACTGGGACTCACCTGGACCGCTTACTGTTTCATACCTGGGCCTCAAGTACACTTTTGAAATTGGTCCCCCAAGCGCGGCCTACACATGACCTGGCCTCTGATCCCCACCGGGGCCTCACTGTGTTACCTGGTACCTCTGGGACTCTTGCCTGGGCCTGTATTTCTGCATACCTGAGCTGCCCCCACTGAGGTGACTCTCCACCTGGCATCTACGTAGTGACTCTGGTCCCCACATGGAGTCAATGGTCGGTTGGTACGCGTTCTGGGCAACAAGTCTGGTGACTCTGGTCCCACGCTAACCTGGAATATCACCAGAACCGGGTGACCACAAAACCCTGAGTTGGGGACACTGGGCTCAGCTGGGCCTCAACAGGACCGGTGAATCTACTCCAAACTTAGGCTTCCGTCTGGACATTGTGACTCTTTTCCCACCTGGCAATCATGGGCCATTGTTACTCTGTTCCCCATCCTGGGCCTCAACTGGACATGATAGCTTTGCTGCTGCCCACTTTGGCTCAACTGGTCCGGATGCCTCTCGTCCCCCCACCTAGGCCTCAATCTGGACCTGGTGCTGTCGTCCCCAACTGGGTCTCAGCTGGACCGGGTGACTCCCGTTCCGCACATGAACCAACTACTGGACCTGGGTACGGTGGTGTCTTGTAGACTCGCTTTCCCTTGTGACTCCCGTCCCCTAGGGGCCCACCTGGATACTGGTGACTCTGGCCTGCAGGTTGGCCCTCACCTGGACCTGGTGAGGTGTGGTTGCCACCTGGGCCTCAGACCATACCTTGTGGACTCAGTTCCCGCACTTGGGTCCATTGGACCTGGTGAACTTGTCCTTACCTGGTCCTCCTCCCGTACCGGGGACTCTGTTCCAACCTTGGCCTCACTGACCTGGTGAATCTGTCCCCTTTGGGTCTCACACAGTTCGGGTGACTTTGTTCCCCACCTGTACCTGATTGCTGTGGATCTTTTCTTGGCCTCACCTGGAACTTGGTGACTCTGGTCCTTCTGGAAAGTACCTGGTTACCAGGGGAATTCTGGTACCCCTCTGGGCCTCACCAGATTGGTGACTGCGGGTCCTCAATGGCCCTCACCTGGACCTAGTGAAGATGCTCCATCTGGGCCTCGTTGGAGCCTGGGTGAACTCTGGTCCCCCACCTGGACTTCACCTGATCGGTGACTCTTGTCCCCCACCCTGGACCTCCCTTGACCTGGTGACGTCCTCTTTCCACATGTGACCTCACCATGATCGGGTGACTTACTCTGGTACTCAGTTTGGCCTCACCTCCTGGACGCTGGTGTCTCTCTTCCTCCGCCACTTTTGACTTACTGTAACTCAGAACTGCTGAATCTTGCAGCCACCTAGCCCGCACGCAGAGCCTCTGTGACTCTTTTCCCGATCTTGCCTCAGATCGAACCTGATGCATCTGGTCCTGACTGGGGCTCAGCATGACCGCTGTTACTCGCTGGATAGAGTGGCTCTGGTTTCCAACAAGGGGCTCCCTGATACTGGTGATTGTGTCTTATTTTCTAATGCCTCACCCCTGCACCGTAGTGGGATTCTGTTCTCCATCTGAGCCTGCATTCCCTCTTTACTCTGTCCTCACAACAGGCATCATTGGGACCTGATACTTCTATGCCCACCTGGCCTACCTTGGTGCCAGGGACCCCTCTGGTCCCATTCTGGGCCTCAAACTAACTGTTACTCTTGTCCCCTCTGGGCCTCACATACGTACCCCTGTGTGACTCTGGTCCCCTTGGGCTTCACTTGGGGCCTCGTGAAAATCTGGTCCTTATCTGTTCCGCATCTGGATCTGGTGACTGGTTGCCACCCTGGCCTGACCTGGACTTGGTGATCCTGTTGCCACCTGCGCCTCACCTGGACCTTCGGACTGTGGTCACACTGGACCTCAACCCTGAATCTGTTTTGCTCTTGTTCCCAATATGGGGCTCTCCTGGAACCTGGTTCCGGTGGTCTCATCTGGCCGTCACCTGGAACACAATGACTCTGATCCATATTTGGGCCTCTCCTCCTGGACCTGTTGACTCTGGCTTCACCTGGGCCTCATCTGGACCTAGTGACTCTGGTCCCCACCTGGGCTTCACCTGATCTGGAGACTCTCCTCCCCACCTGACTTCACCTCGATCTGGTGACTCTGTTCCACACCTGGACCACTCCTGGACCTGGTGACTCTCTTTCCAACATGGACCTCACCTGGACTGGTGACTCTGGTCTCAGTTTGGCCTCACCTGCTGGTGTCTCTCGTCCCCACTTTGACCTAACTCAAACTCAGAAATGCTGAATCTTGCCCCACCTAGGCCGCACCCAGAGCTGAGACTCTTGTCCCCAGCTATGCCTCAATTCGACCTGATGAATCTGGTCCTCTCGTGGGCCTCACATGGACCTGGGACTCACCTGGATAGAGTGGCTCTGGTTCCCACAAGGGGCACACTGATACTGGTGATTGTGGTCTTATTCTATGCCTCACCAGGATGTACTGATTCTGTTCCCCATCTGGGCCTGCATGGCCCTAGTGACTCTGGTCCTCACCGAGCATCATTGGGACCTGGATCCTCTATTCCACACCTAGGGCTCACTTTGACCCGGGACCACTGGTCCCATTCTGGGCCTCAAACTAAACTGGTTACTCTGGTTCCCCTCTGGGCCTCACCCTTACCTGTGACTCTGGTCACCCCTTGGGCTTCACTTGGGCCTGGTGAATCTGGTCCTTAGCTGGTCCACATTTGGATCTGGTGACTGTCGCCCCGGCCTCACCTGGACTTGGTGAATCCTGTTGCCGCAGCGCCTCACCTGGACCTTGTGACTGTGGTCCCACCTGGAACTCACCTGGATCTGGTGGCTCTGTTTCCCATATGGGCCTCTCCTGGACCTGGTTCCTGTGGTCTCCATATGGCCTCACCTGGAACACAATGACTCTGATCCAATATTTTGGGCCTCTCCTGGACCTGTTGACTCTAGTCCTTACCTGGGCATCATTGGGACCTGGATACTCTCTTATGTACCTGGGCCTCACCAGGACCTGGTGACTGTGGTCCCACCCGGGCCTCACCTGGACGGGGTGACTGATTCCCACAGGGACATCACCTCGACCTGGTGACGAAGGTCCTCATATGGAATCTTGGGACCTGGTTTCACAGTTCCACATCGGGGCCTTCACCTGGACCTAGTGATTCTCGTCCCCCACTGGGCCTCACCCTGACTTGTGACACTGGTCCCACCTGGATATCACCAGAACGGGTGACCCACCTGGAGCTGGGGGACACTGGTCCTCAGCTGGGCCCTCAACAGGACCTGATTGAATCTACTCCAAACTTAGGCTTCGTCTGGACCTTGTGACTATTTTCCCACCTGGCATTATTGGGATATGGTTACTCTGTTCCCCATCTGGGCCTCACCTGGACATGATAACTTTGCTGCACACTTTGGCCTCAACTGGTCTTGATGACTCTCGTCCCCCAACCTAGGCCTTAATCTGGACCTGGTGACTGTCGTCCCCAACTGGGTCTAACCTGGAACTGGTGACTCTCGTTCCCACATGAACCACACCTGGTCCTGGTGACTGTGGTGTTCTTGTAGACTCACTTTTACCTACCTTCTCCGGTGCCGACTAGGGCCTCACGTGGATCTGGTGACTTTGACATGCAGGTTGGCCTAACCTGGACATGGTGAGTGGGGTTGCCACCTGGGCCTCACCCATACCTGGTGAGTCAGGTCCCCTCGTGGGCCTCTTAGACCTGGTATCTGGTCCTTACCTTGGTCGTCTCCCAGCCTCGGGGTCTCTGGTCACCACCTGAGCCTACCTAGACATGGTGAATCTGATCCCCATCTGGGCCTCACCCAGGCCTGTTGAATTTGTTCCCCACCTGTATCTGATTTGCTGTGGACTCTTTCTTCGCCTCACCTGGAACTGGTGACTCTGATCCTATCTGCCCGTCACCGAGACCTGGTGACGCTGGTCCTCACCTGGGCATTTTTGGTACCTGGTGACTCTGTTCCACACCTGAGCCTCACCTGGACATGATGACTCTGGAACCTCTCTGGGCCTCATCCTGACCTGGTGACTCTGGTCCCATCTGGAAGTCACCTGGACCAGGTGATTCTCGTACCCCTCTAGACCTCAACCAATTCTGGTGACTCTGGTCCTCCACTGGACCTCACCTGGACCTAGTGAATATGCTCCATCTGGGCCAAATTTGCACCTGGTGACTCTGTCACTACCTGGGCCTCATCGGGACATGGTTCCACTGCATGACTTGCAGGTTGGCCTCACCTGGACCTGGTAACTCTGGTCCCTACCTGGGCATCATCGGGACATGGTTCCACACATGCCTGCAGGTTGCCTCACCTGGACCCGGTAACTCTAGTTCCTACCTGGGCATCATCGGGACATGGTTCCTCTGCATGGCCTGTAGGTTGGACTCACCTGGACCTGGTGAGTGGCGTTGCCACCTTGGCCTCACCCATGCCTGGTGACACAGGTCCCCACGAGGGCCTCACTTGGACCTGGTGAATCTGGTCCTTACCTGGTCCTCACCCGAAACTGCTAACTCGGTTAACCACCTGGGAATCACCTGAACCAGGTTAATTTGGTCCCCATCTGGTCCACATCCAATCCTGGTGAATTGGTCACCCCACCTGGACCTGATTGCTGTGGACTCTTTCTTGGACTCACCTGGAACTGGTGACTCTGATCCTAAGTGGGCCTCACCCAGATCTGGTGACTCTGGTCCTCTCCTATGGACCATTATGACCTGGATACTCTGTTCCACACCTGAACCTCACCTGGACATGATGACTCTGGATCCCCTCAGGGCCTCACCATGACATGATGACTCTGGTCCCCATCCCGATGTCACCTAGACCAGGTGAATCTGGTATCCCTATAGGCCTCAACTTGACCTGGTGACTCTGGTCCTCAACTGGGCCTCACGGGGACCTAGTGAATATTCTACCCACCTGCGCCTCGCTGGACCTGGTGACTCTGATTCTCCCTGGGCATCATTGGGACATGGTTACTGTATTACCCACTGGGACTGACCTGATCCTGGTAACTCTGGTCCTGACTTTGGCCTCTTCTGTACCAGGTGACTCTGGCTCGACCTGTGCCTCACCTGTACCTGGTAACTCTGATCCTAAGCATGGGCTCACCTGACCTGGTGACTGTGGTTCCCATCGGGACCTCACCTGGACCTCATGTCTCCGGTTACACCTGGGCCTCATCAGGACCTGGTGTCTCTGGTACCCACCTGGGTAGCATCAGGATATGGTTACACTGTTCACTAACACTCATCCAGGCGGACCTAATAACTCTGGTCTTCACCTGGGGCACACGAGGACATGGTGACACTGGTTACCACCTGGGTCTCATCTGGACATGGTGAGTCGGATCCCCACCTGGTCCTCACCTGTAACTGGTGATTTTCATTCCCACATGGACATCATGTGGACCTGGTGGCTGCAGTGTTTCTGCTTCTCATGTACGTCGTGTCTCTGGTCCCCAGCGGGGCCTCTCCGGGACCGGGTGAGTGTGGTTGCCACCTGCACCTCACATGGACCTGGTGATTCTGGTCTGCACCTGAGACTACCCTGGATCTGGTGACTGTGGTCACCACCTGGGCTTAACCTGGATTTGGGGACTGCCGGTCCCCATCTGGGCCTCACCTGGCCCTGTTGACCATGGTCCTCAACTGTGCAAAATTGGGACCCGTTGGCTGTGTTCCACAACTGGACCTCACCTGGACCAGGTGACTCTGGTCCCACTCTGGGTTTCACCGTGCCCTAGTGACTGTGAACCCCACTTTGGCCTGACTTGGACCTGCTTACCCTGGTTGCCACCTGCGCCTGACCTCGAACTGTTGACTCTGGTTCTTTCAAGGGCCTTCCCTGGACCTGGTGATCCAGTCGGACCTGGCTCACACCTGGACGTGGTGACTCCTGTCACCAATGGGGACTCACCAGGACCTACTTACTGTGTTCCACACCTGGGGCTCAAGTAGACCTGTTGACCATGGTCCCCAAGCCGGCCTCACATGGACCTGTTGCCTCCGATCCCCACTGGGGACTCACGTGTACCTGGTAACTCTGGTCCTCACCTGGGGCTCATCTGGACCTAGTGACTCTGGTCCCCACCTGGGCTTCACCTGATCTGGTGACTCTGGTCCCCACCTGGACCTCACCTGGATCTGGTGACTCTGGTCCTCAGTTTGGTTTACCTGGACCTGGTGTCTCTCGTGCCCACTTTGACCTAACTCAGAACTGCTGAATCTTGACCCACGTAGGCCGCACCCAGACCTGGTGACTCTTGTCCCCAGCTATGCCTCAATTCGACCTATTGAATCTGCTCCTCACGTGGGCCTCACCTGGACCTGGGACTCAGCTGGATAGAGTGGCTCTGGTTCCCACAAGAGGCTCACATGATACTGGTGACTGTGGTCCCACCTGGGCCTCACCTGGACGAGGTGACTGGTTCCCACAGGGACCTCACCTGGACCTGGTGACTCAGGTCCTCATATGGGCATCATGGGACCTGGTTTCTCAGTTCCACATCGGGACCTCACCTGGACCTAGTGATTCTCGTCACATTATGGTCCTCACCCTGACGTGGTGACTCTGGTCCCCAATTGGATATCACCAGAACCGGGTGACTCTGGTCCCCCTCTGGGACTCACCCGGAGCTGGGGACACTGGTCCTCAACTGGGCCTCAACAGGACCTGGTGAATCTGCTCCTCACTTAGGCCTCGTCTGGACCTTGTGGCTCTTTTCCCACCTGGCATCAATGGGACATGGTTACTCTGTTCCCCACCTGGGCCTCACCTGGACATGATAACTTTGCTCCACATTTTGGTCTCAACTAGTCCTGATGACTCTGGTCCCCCGACCTAGGCGTCATTCTGGACATGATTGCTGTGGACTCCTTCTTTGCCTCAACTGGAACTGGTGAATCTGATCCAGATTGAGGTTCACCAATCTGGGCCTCACCTGGCCCTGTCAACCATGGTCCTCTACTGCCAAAATTGGGACCCGGTGACTGTGTTCCACCCCTGGACCTCACCTGGACCAGGTGACTCTGGTCCCCCTCTGGGTCTCACCGTGCCCTAGTGACTGTGAACCACACTTTGGCCTGACTTGGACCTGCTGACCCTGGTTGACACCTGCGCCTGTCTTCGAACTGTTGACTCTGGTTCATTCAAGGGCTTCCCCTGTTCCTGGTGATCCTGGTCCCCACCTGGGACTCACCTGGACGTGGTGACCCTTGTCACCACAGGGGACTCACCTGGACCTGGTTACTGTGTTCCACACATGGGCCTCAAGTAGTCCTGTTGACCATGGTACAGAAGCCGGCCTCATATGGACCTGTTTCCTCTGATTCCCACCGGGGCATCACGTGTACCTGATAACACTGGTCCTCACTTGGGCCTCATCTGGACCTAGTGACTCTGGTCCCCACCTTGGCTTCACCTGGATCTGGTGACTGTGGTCCTCAACTGGGCCTCACGTGGACCTATTCAATATGCTCCATCTGGCCTCATTTGGACCTGGTGACTCTCTTCCCTACCTGGGCATCATCGGGACATGGTTCCACTGCATGGCCTTTAGGTTGGCCGAACCTGGACCTGGTAACTGTGGTTCTATCTGGGCATCATCGGGACGTGCTTACTCTATTCCCAGTGGGACTGACCTGATCGTGGTAACTCTGGTCCTGACTTTCGCTTCTTCTGTGCCATGTGACTCTGGCTCCACCTGGACATCACCTGTAAGTGGTGACTCTGATCATAAGCATGCCTCACCTGACCTGGTGACTGTGGTTTCCATCGGTACCTCACCTGGTCCTCATGTCTCTGGTCCCAACTGGGACTCACCAGGACCTTGTATCTGGTACACACCTGAGTAGCATCAGGATATGGTTACACTGTTCACTAACAGTGACCCGGCCGGACCTATTAACTCTCGTCTTCACCTGGTCCACACTTGGACATGGTGACACTGGTTCCCACCATGGTCTCACCTGGACATGGTGACTCAGATCCCCACCTGGTCCTGACCTGTAACTTGTAATTCTCGTTCCCTCATGGACATCATGTGGACCTGGTGGCTGCAGTGTTTCTAGCTTCTCATGTACCTCGTGACTCTGGTCCCCACCAGGGCCTCACCGGGACTTGGTGAGTGTGGTTGCCACCTGCATCTCACCAGGACCTGGTGATTCTGGTGTCCACCTGAGACTACCCTGGATCTGGTGACTGTGGTCCCCACCTGGGCGTCACCTGAACTTGGGGACTCCGGTCCCCATCTGGGCCTCACCTGGCCCTGTTGACCATGGTCCTCAACTGGGCAAAATTGGGACACGGTGAGTGTGATCCACAACTGGACCTCACCTGGACAAGTTGACTCTGGTCCTCCTCTGGGTCTCACTATGCCCTAGTGACTGTGAACCCCACTTTGGCCTGACTTGGACCTGCTGACCCTGGTTGCAACCTGCGCGTGACTTCGAACTGTTGACTCTGGTTCTCTCAAGGGTCTCCCCTGTACCTGGTGATCCTGGTCCCCAATTGGGCCTCAACTGGACGTGGTGACTCTTGTCACCACCGGGGACTCACCTGGACATGATTACTGTGTTCTACACCTGAGCCTCAGGTAGACCTGTTTACCATGGTCCCCAAGCCGGCCTCACCTGGACCTTTTGGCTCTGATCCCCGCCGGGGGCTCACGTGTATCTGGTAACTCTGATCCTCACCTGGGTCTAATCAGGACCTAGTGAGTCTGGTCCCCACCTGGGCTTCACCTGGATCTGGTGACTCTGGTCCCCACCTGGACTTCACCTGGATCTGGTGACTCTGGTCCCCACCTGGACCTCTCCTTGACCTGGTGACTCTCTTTCCAACATGGACCTCACCTGGATCTGGTGACTCTGGTACTCAGTTTGGCCTCACCTGGACCTGGTGTCTCTCGTCCCCACTTTGACTTAACTCAGAACTGCTGAATCTTGCACCACCTAGCCCGCACGCAGACCTCGTGACTCTTGTCCCGATCTATGCCTCAATTCGACCTGATGCATCTGGTCCTGACGTGGGGCTCACATGGACCTGTTACTCAGCTGGATAGAGTGGCTCTGGTTCCAACAAGGGGCTCACCTGATACTGGTGATTGTGGTCTTATTCTATGCCTCACCAGGACCTAGTGATTCTGTTCTCCATCTGAGCCTGCATGGCCCTAGTGACTCTGGTCCTCACCCAGGCATCATTGGGACCTGGATACTCTATGCCACACCTGGGCCTCACTTTGACCAGGGACCTCTGGTCCCATTCTGGGCCTCAAACTAAACTGGTTACTCTGGTTCCCCTCTGGGCCTCACCCTTACCTGGTGACTCTGGTCACCCCTTGGGCTTCACTTGGGCCTCGTGAATCTGGTCCTTAGCTGGTCCGCATCTGGATCTGGTGACTGGTGGCCACCTGGGCCTGACCTGGACTTGGTGAATCCTGTTGCCACCTGCGCCTCACCTGGACCTTCTGACTGTGGTCACAACTGGACCTCACCCTGATCTGTTGGCTCTGGTTCCCATATGGGGCTCTCCTGGACCTGGTTCCTGTGGTCTCCTTCTGGCCTCACCTGGAACACAGTGACTCTGATCCATATTTGGGCCTCTCCTGGACCTGTTGACTCTGGTCCTTACCTGGGTATCATTGGGACCTGGATACTCTCTATATACCTGGGCCTCACCTGGACCTGGTGACTGTGGTCCCACCTGGGCCTCACCTGGACGAGGTGACTGGTTCCCACAGGGACCTCACCTGGACCTGGTGACTCAGGTCCTCATATGGGCATCACGGGACCAGGGTTCTCAGTTCCACATCGGCGTCTCATCTGGACCTTGTGATTCTCGTCCACCTCTGGGCCTCACCCTGACGTGGTGACTCTGGTCCCCACCTGGATATCACCAGAACCGGGTAACACTGGTCCCCCTCTGGGACTCACCCGGAGCTGGGGACACTGGTCCTCAACTGGGCCTCAACAGGACCTGGTGAATCTACTCCACACTTAGGCCTCCTCTGGACCTTGTGACTCTTTTCCCACCTGCCATCAATGGGACATGGTTACTCTTCCACAACTGGGCCTCACATGGTCCTGATAACTTTGCTCCACACTTTGGCCTCAACTAGTCCTGATGACTCTGGTCCTCCGAACTAGGCCTCACCTGGTCCTGGTGACTGTGGTCCCACCTGGGCCTCACCTGGACCTGGTGACTGTGGTCCCCACCTGGGTCTCACCTGGACATGGTGACTCTCGTTCCCACATGAACCACACCAGGATCTGGTGACTGTGTTGTTTTTGTAGAAACATTTTTAACTGGTGACTCCAGTCCCCACTAGTTCCTCACGTGGATCGGGTGACTTGGCCTGCAGGTTGGCCTCACATGGACCTGGTTAGTGGGGATGCCACCTGGGCCTCACCCATAATTGGTGACTCAGGTCCCCATGTGGGCCTCTTCTACCTGGTGAATCTGGTCCTTACCTGGTCCTCTCCCAGACCCGGGGACTCTGGTCACCACCTGGGCCTCACCTGGACCTGGTGAATCTGGTCCCCATCTTGGCCTCAGTCCTGGTGACTTTGTTCCCCACCTTGACCTGATTGCTGTGGACTCTTTCATGGCCTCACCTGGACCTGGTGACTCTGATCCTATCTTTGTGTCACCCAGACCTGGTGACTCTGGTCCTCACCTGGGCATCATTGGTACCTGGTGACTCTGTTCCACACCTGAGCCTCACCTGGACATGAGGCTCTGGACTCTGGAACCACTCTGGGCCTAACCATGACCTGGTGACTCTGGTCTCCATCTGGATGTCACATGGACCAGGTGATTCTGGTACCCCTCTAGGCCTCAACCAGTTCTGGTGACTCTGGTCCTCAACTAGGCCTCACCTGGACCTATTGAATATGCTCCATCTGGGCCTCATTTGGACCTGGTGACTCTGGTCACTACCTGGGCATCATCGGGACATGGATCCACTGCATGGCCTGCAGGTTGGCCTCAGATGGACCTGGTAACTCTGGTCCCTACCTGGGCATCACCGGGACACGGTTCCTCTGCATGGCCTCCAGGTTGGCCTCACCTGGCCCTAGTGAGTGGGGTTGCCACCTGGTGCTCACCCATACCTGGTGACACAGGTCCCCACGTGGGCCTCACTTGGACCTGGTGAATCTGGTCATACCTGGTCCTCACCCGGACCTGGTAACCCTGGTCACCACCTGGGAATCACCTGGACCTGGTGAATCTGGTCCCCATCTGGGCCTACACAGTCCTGTTGACTTTCTTCCCCACCTGGACCTGATTGCTGTGGACTCCTTCTTGGCCTCAACTGGAACTGGTGACACTGATCCTAACTGGGCCTCACCCAGTTCTGGTGACTCTGGTCCCCACCTGGATATCACCAGGACCGGGTGACACAACCGGAGCTGGGGACACTGGTCCTCAGCTGGGTCTCAACAGGACCTGGTGAATCTACTCCAATCTTAGGCTTCGTCTGGACCTTGTGACTCTTTTCCCACCTGGCATCAATGGGACATGGTTACTCTGTTCCCCACCTGGGCCTCACCTGGACATGATAACTTTGCTGCACACTTTGGCCTCAACTGGTCCTGATGACTATCGTCCCCCAACCTAGGCTTCAATCTGGACCTGGTGACTGTCGTCCCCAACTGGGTCTCAACTGGACCTGGTGACTCCCGTTACCACATGAACCACTACTGGCCCTGGTGACTGTGGTGTTCTTGTAGACTCACATTTACCTTGTGACGTCCCGTCCCCACTAGGGCCTCACCTGGATCTGGTGACTGTGGCCTGCAGGTTGGCCTCACCTGGACCTGGTGAGTGTGGTTGCCACCTGGGCCTCACCCATACCTGGTGACTCAGTTCCCCACGTGGGTCCTGTGGACCTGGTGAATTTGGTCCTTACCTGGTCCTCTCCAGGACCCGGGGACTCTGGTCACAACCTGGGCCTCAGCTGGACCTGGTGAATCTGGTCTGCACCTGAGACTACCCTGGATCTGGTGACTGTGGTCCCCACCTGGGCTTCACCTGGATTTGGGGACTCTGGTCCCCATCTGGGCCTCACCTTGCCCTGTTGACCATAGTCCTCAACTGTGCAAAATTGGTACCCGGTGACTGTGTTCCACAACTGGACCTCACCTGGACCACGTGACGCTGGTCCCACTCTGGGTCTCACCATGCCCTAGTGACTGTGAACCCCACTTTGGCCAGACTTGGACCTACTGACCCTGGTTGCCACCTGCGCCTGACCTCGAACTGTTGACTCTGGTTCTTTCAAGGGCCTTCCCTGGACCTGGTGATCCTGGTCGGACCTGGGCCACACCTGGACGTGGTGACTCCTGTCACCAATGGGGACTTACCTGGAACTGCTTACTGTGTTCCATACCTGGGTCTCAATAGACCTGTTGACCATGGTCCCCAAGCTGGCCTCACATGAACCTGTTGCATCTGATCCCCACCGGGGCCTCACGTGTACCTGGTTACTCTGGTCCTCACCTGGGCATCATTGGTCCTGGTGACTCTGTTCCATACCTGAGGCTCCCCTGGACATGATGACTCTGGAACCACTCTGGCTATCAACCTAACGTAGTGACTCTGGTCCCCATATGGATGTCACATGGTCCAGGGGATTATGGTACCCGTCTGGGCCTCAACAAGGTCTGGTGACTCTGGTCCTCAACTGGGCCTCACCTGGACCTAGTGAATATGCTCCATCTGGGCCTCATTTGGACCTGGTGACTCTGGTCACTACCTGGGCATCATCGGGACATGGTTCCACTGCATGACCTGCAGGTTGGCCTCACCTGGACCTGGTAACTCTGGTCCCTAACTGGGCATCATCTGGATATGGTTCCACTGCATGGCCTGTAGGTTGGCCTCACCTGGACCTGGTAACTCTCGTCCCTACCTGGGCATCATTGGGACCTGGTTTCTCTGCATGGCCTGCAGGTTGGCCTCACCTGGACCTGGTGAGTGGGTTTGTCACCTGGGCCTCAGCCTTGCCTAGTGACACAGGTCCCCACGTCAGCCTCACTTGGACCTGGTGAATCTGGTCCTTACCTGGTGGTCACCCGGAACTGGTAACTCTGGTCACCACCTGGGAATCACCTGGGCCTGGTGAATCTGGTCCCCATCTGGGCCTCACCCAGTCCTGTTGACTTTCTTCCCCACCTGGACCTGATTGCTGTGGACTCCTTCTTGGCTAACCAGGAACTGCTGACTCTGATGCTAACTGGGCCTCACCCAGATCTGGTGATTCTAGTCCTCACCTGTGGACCATTATGACCTGGATACTCTGTTCCGCACCTGAGCCTCACCTGGATATTTTACTCTGGATCCACTCTGGGCCTCAGCCTGACATGGGGACTCTGGTCCCCATCTGGATATCACCAGACCAGGTGACTCTGGTACACCTCTAGGCCTCACCTAGACCTGGTGACTCTGGTCCTCAACTGGGCCTCAACGGGACCTAGTGAACATGCTCCCCACCTGCGCCACAGCTGGGCCTGGTGACTCTGGTTCTACCTGGGCATCACCGGGACATGATTACTCTATTCCCACTTGGAGTGACCTGATCCTGGTAACTCTGGTCCTGACTTTGGCCTCTTCTGTACCAGGTGACTCTGGCTCCACCTGGGCCTCACCTGGAACTGGTGACTCTAATCCTAAGCATGGCCTCACCTGACCTGATGACTGTGGTTCCCATCGGGACCTCACCTGGACCTCATGTCTCTGGTCCCACTTGGGCCTCACCAGGACCTGGTGTCTCTGCTACCCACCTGGGTAGCATCAGGATATGGTTATACTGTTCACTGACAGTGACCCACCCGGACCTATTAACTCTGGTCTTCACGTGGTCCACACCTGGACATGGTGACACTGTTTCCCACCTGGGTCTCACCTGGACATGGTGAGTCGGATCCCCACCTGGTCCTCACCTGTAACTGGTGATTCTCGTTCCCACATGGAGATCATGTGGACCTGTTGGCCGCAGTGTTTCTAGCATCTTTTTTTTTAATTTTTATTTATTTATGATAGTCACAGAGAGAGAGAGAGGCAGAGCACAGGCAGAGGGAGAAGCAGGCTCCATGCACCGGGAGCCCGACGTAGGATTCGATCCCGGGTCTCCAGGATCGCGCCCTGGTCCAAAGGCAGGCGCCAAACCGCTGCGCCACCCAGGGATCCCATGTGTTTCTAGCTTCTAATGTACCTCGTGACTTGTCTTGTACCCCACCAGTGCCTTACCGGGACCTGGTGAGTTTGGTTGTCACCTGCACCACACCTGGACCTGGTGATTCTGGTCTGCACCTGAGACTACCCTGGATCTGGTGACTGTGGTCCCCACCTGGGCTTCACCTGGATTTCGGGACTCCGGTCCCCATCTGGGCCTCACCTGGCCCTGTTGACCATGGTCCTCAACTGGGCAAAATTGGGACCTGGTGACTGTGTTCCACAACTGAACCTCACCTGGACCAGGTGACTATGCTCCCCCTCTGGGTCTCACCGTGCCCTAGTGACTGTGAAGTCCCCTTTGGCTTGACTTGGACCTGCTGACCCTGGTTGCCACCTGCGCCTGACCTCGAACTGTTGACTCTGGTTCTTTCAAGGGCCTCCCCTGTACCTGGTGATCCTGGTCCCCACCTGGACCTCACCTGGACATGGTGACACTTGTCACCACGGGGGACTCACCTGGACCTGCTTACTGTGTTCCACACCTGGGTCTCAAGTGGACCTGTGGACCATGGTCCCCAAGCAGGCCTCACATGGAAATGTTGCCTCTGATCCCCACCGGATCCTCACGTGTACCTGGTAACTCTGGTCCTCACCTGGGCCTCATCTGCACCTAGTGACTCTGGTCCCCACCTGGGCTTTACCTCGATCTGGTGACTCTGGTCCCCACCTGGACTTCACCTGGATCTAGTGACTCTGGTCCCCACATGGACCTCTCCTGGACCTGGTGACTCTCTTTCCAACATGGACCTCACCTGGATGTGGTGAATCTGGTACTCAGTTTGGCCTCACCTGGACCTGGTGTCACTCGTCCCCACTTTGACCTAACTCAGAACTGCTGAATCTTGCCCCACCTAGGCCGCACCCAGACCTGGTGACTCTTGTCCCCAGCTATGCCTCAATTCGACCTGAAGAATCTGGTCCTCACGTGGGCTTCACATGGACCTGGGACTCAGCTGGATAGAGTGGCTCTGTTTCCCACAAGGGGCTCACCTGATAATGGTGACTGTGGTCTTTTTCTATGCCTCACCAGGACCTAGTGATTCTGTTCCCCATCTGGGCCTGCATGGCCCTAGTGACTCTGGTCCACACCCAGGCATCTTTGGGACCTGGATACTCTATTCCACAATTGGGCCTCACTTTGACCAGGGACCTCTGGTACCATTCTGAGCCTCAAATTAAACTGGTTACTCTGGTACCCCCTCTAGGCCTCACCCTTACCTGGTGACTCTGGTCACCCCTTGGGATTCACTTGGGCCTGGTGAATCTGGTCCTAAGCTAGTGATTCTGGTCCTTAGCTGATCCTCACCTGAATCTGGAGACTGGACGCCACCTGGGCCTCACCTGGATTTGGTGAATCCTGTTGCCACCTGCGCCTCACCTGGACTTTGTGACTGTGGTCCCACCTGGACCTCACCTGGATCTGGTGGCTCTGGTTCCCATATGGGGCTCTTCTGGACCTGGTTCCTGTGGTCTCCATCTGGCCTCCCCTGGAACACAATGACTCTGATCCATATTTGGGCCTCTCCTGGACCTGTTGACTCTGGACCTTACCTGGGCATCATTGGGACCTGGATACTCTCTTATATACCTGGGCCTCACCTGGAACTGGTGACTGTGGTCCCACCTGGGCCTCACCTGGACGAGGTGACTGGTTCCCACAGGGACCTCACCTGGACCTGGTGACTCAGGTCCTCATATGTGCATCATGGGACCTGTTTTCTCAGTTCCACATCGGGGCCTCACCTGGACCTAGTGATTCTCGTTCCCCTCTGGGTCTCACCCTGACGTGGTGACTCTGGTCCGCACCTGACTCACACCAGAACCGGGTGACTCTGGTCCCCCTCTGGGAATCACCCAGAGCTGGGGACACTGATACTCAACTGGGCCTCAACAGGACCTGGTGAATCTACTCCTCACTTAGGCCTCGTCTGGACCTTGTGACTCTTTTCCCACCTGGCATCTATGGGACATTTTTACTCTGTTCCCCACCTGGGCCTCACTTGGACATGATAACTTTGCTCCCTACTTTGGCCGCAACTCGTCCCGATGACTCTGGTCCCCGCACCTAGGCCTCAATCTGGACCTGGAGACTGTCATTCACAACTGGGTTTCACCTGGACCTTTTGACTCTCGTTCCCACATGAATCACACCTGGACCTGGTGACTGTGGTGTATTTGTAGACTCACATTTACCTGGTGACTCTGGCCCCACTAGGGCCTCACCTGGATCTGGTGACTCTGGCCTGCAGGTTGGCCTCACCTGGACTTGGTTAGTGGGATGCCACCTGGGCCTCACCCATACCTGGTGACTCAGGTCCCCACGTGGGCCTCTTGGACCTGGTGAATCTGGCCCTTACTTGGTCTTCTCCCAGACCCTGGGAATGTTGTCACAACCTGGGCCTCACCTAGACCTGGTGAATCTGGTCCCCATCTGGGCCTAACCCAGTCCTGGTGACTATGTTCCCCACCTGGACGTGTTTGCTCTGGACTCTTTCTTGCCCTCACCTTGAACTGCTGACTCTGATCCGATCTGTGCGTCACCCAGACCTGGTGACTCTCGTCCTCACCTGGGCATCATTGGTACCTGGTTACTCTGTTCCACAGCTGAGCCTCACCTGGACATGATGACTCTGGATCCCCTCTGGGCCTCACACTGACATTGTTACTCTGGTCCCCATCTGGATGTCACCTTGACCAGGTGAATCTGGTACCCCTCTGGGCCTCAACCAGATCTGGTGACTCTGGTCCTCAACTGGGCCTCACCTGGACCTAATGAATATGCTCCATCTGGGCCTCATTTGGACCTGGTGACTCTGGTCCCTTCGTGGGCAACAACGGGACATGTTTCCACATAATGGTCTGCAAGTTGGCCTCTTCTTTATCTGGTAACTCTGGTCCCTATCTGGGCATCATCGGGACACGGTTTCTCTGCATGGCCTGCAGGTTGGCGTCACCTGGACCTCGTAACTCTGGTCCCTACCTGGGCATCATCGTGACACGGTTCCTCTGCATGGCCTGCAGGTTGGCCTCACCTAGACCTGGTGAGTGGGCTTGCCACCTGGGCGTCACCCATACCTGGTGACACAGGTCTCACGTGGGCCTCACTTGGACCTGGTGAATCTGGTCCTTACCTGGTCCTCACCCGGAACTGGTAACCCTTGTCACCACCTGGGAATCACCTGGACCTGGTGAATCTGGTCCCCATCTGGGCCTCACCCATTCCTGGTGACTTTGATCCCCACCTGGACCTGATTGCTGTGGACTCCTTCTTCGCCTCAACTGGAACTTGTGACTCTGCTCCTAACTGGGCCTCACCCAGATCTGGTGACTCTGGTCCTCTCATGTGGACCATTATGACCTGGATACTCTGTTCCACACCTGAACCTCACCTGGACATGATGATTCTGGATGCCCTCTGGGCCTCACCCTGACATGGTGACTCTGGTCCCCATCTGGATGTCCCCTAGACCCGGTGAATCTGGTACCCCTCTAGGCGTCAACTAGACCTGGTGACTCTGGTCCTCATCTGGGCCTCACCTGGACCTAGTGAATATTCTCCCCACCTGCGCCTCGCTGGACCTGGTGACTTTGATTCTACCTGGGCATCATTGGGACATGGGTACTGTATTACCCACTGGGACTGACCTGATCCTGGTAACTCTGGTCCTGACTTTGGCCTCTTCTGTACCAGGTGACTATGGCTCGACCTGGGCCTCACCTGTACCTGGTGACTCTGATCCTAAGCATGGGCTCACCTGACCTGGTGACTGTGGTTCCCATCGAGACCTCACCTGGACCTCATGTCTCTGGTTACACCTGGGCCTCACAAGGACCTGGTGTCTCTGGTACCCACCTGGGTAGCATCAGGATATGGTTACACTGTTCACTAACAGTGACCCACCCGGACCTATTAACTGTGGTCCTCACCTGGGGAACACCTGGACATGGTGACACTGGTTCCCATCTGGGTCTCACCTGGACTTGGTGAGTCTGATCCCCACCTGTGCCTCAATGTAACTGGTGATTCTCGTTCCGACATGGACATCATGTGGACCTGGTGGCTGCAGTGTTTCGAGCTTCTCATGCACCTCGTGGCTCTGGTCCCCACCAGGGCCTCACCGGGACCTGGTGAGTGTGGTTGCCACCTGCACCTCACCTGGACTTTGCTGATTCTTGTCTGCCCCTGAGACTACCCTGGATGTGGTGACTGTGGTCCCCACCTGGGCTTCACCTGGATTTGGGGACTCCGGTCCCCATTTGGGCCTCACCTGGCCCTGATGACCATGGTCCTCAACTGAGCACAATTGGGACCCGGTGACTGTGTTCCACAACTGGACCTCACCTGCACCATGTGACTCTGGTCCCACTCTGGGTCTCACCGTGCCCTAGTGACTGTGAATCCAACTTTGGCCTGACTTGGACCTGCTGACGCTGGTTGCCACCTACGCCTGACCTCGAACTGTTGACTCTGGTTCGTTCAAGGGCTTACCCTGTACCTGGTGATCCTGGTACCCACCTGGGACTCACCTGGACGTGGTGACTCTTGTCACCACCGGGGACACACCTGGACCTGCTTACCTTGTTCCACATCTGGGCCACAAGTAGACTTGTTGACCATGGTCTCCAAGCCGGCCTCACATGGACCTGTTGCCTCTGTTCCCCACCGGGGCCTCACGTGTACCGGGTATCTCTGGTCCTAACCAGGGCCTTATCTGGACCTAGTGACTCTGGTCCCCATCTGGGCTTCACATGGATCTGGTGACTCTGGTCCCCACCGGGACTTCACCTGGATCTGGTGACTCTGGACTCGACCTGGACCTCTCCTGGACCTCGTGACTCTCTTTCCAACATGGACCTCACCTGGTTCTGGTGACTCTGGTCCTCAGTTTGGCCTCACCTGGACCTGGTGTCTCTCGTCCCAACTTGGACCTAATTCAGAACTGCTGAATCTTGCCCCACCTAGGCCGCACCCAGACCTGGTGACTCTTGTCCCCAGCTATGCCTCAATTCGACCTGATGAATCTGGTCCTCACGTGGGCCTCACATGGACCTGGCACTCAGCTGGATAGAGTGGCTCTGGTTCCAACAAGGGGCTCACATGATACTGCTGAATGTGGTCTTATTCTATGCCTCACCAGGACCTAGTGATTCTGTTCCCCATCTGGCCTGCATGGCCCTAGTGACTCTGGTCCTCACCCAGCCGTCACTGGGACCTGGATACTCTATTCCACACCTGGGCCTCACTTTGACCAGGGACCTCTGGTCCCATTCTGGGCCTCAAACTAAACTGGTTACTCTGGTTCCCCCTCTGGCCCTCACCCTGACCTGGTGACTCCGGTCACCCTTTGGGCTTCACTTGGGCCTGGAGAATCTGGTCCTTATCTGTTCCGCACCTGGATCTGGTGACTGGTCGCCACCTTGGCCTCACCTGGACTTGGTGAATCCTGTTGCCACCTGCGCCTCACCTGGAACTTGCGACTGTGGTCCCACCTGGACCTCACGTGGACGAGGTGACTGGTTCCCACAGAGACCTCACCTGGACCTGGTGACTCAGGTCCTCATATGGGCATCATGGGACCAGGTTTCTCAGTTCCACATCGGGGCCTCACCTGGAACTTGTGATTCTTGTACCACTCTGGGCCTCACCCTGACGTGGTGACTCTGGTACCCACCTGGATATCACCAGAACCGGGTGACTCTGGTCCCCCTCTGGGACTCACCCGGAGCTGGGGACACTGGTACTCAGCTGGTCCTCAACTGGACCTGGTGAATCTACTCCTCACTTAGGCCTTGTCTGGACCTTGTGACTCTTTACCCATCTGAAAAAATGGGACATGGTTACTCTGTTCCCCACCTTGGCCTCACATGAACATGATAACTTTGATCCACACTTTGGCCTCAACTGGTCCTGATGACTCTGGTCCCCCCACCTAGGCCTCAATCTGGACCTGGTGACTGTGGTCCCCACCTGGGTCTCACCTGGATCTGGTGACTCTCGTTCCCACATGAACCACACCTGGAACAGGTGACTGTGGTGTTCTTGTAGACTCACATTTACCTGGTGACACCGGTCCCCACTAGGGCCTCACCTGGTTCTGCTGACTGTGGCCTGTAGGTTGGCCTCACCTGGACCTGGTGAGTGGGGTTGCCACCTGAGCTTCACCCATACCTGGTGACTCAGGAACACACGTGGTCCTCTTGGACCTGGTGAATCTAGTCCTTACCTGGTCCTCTCCCAGACCCAGGGATTCTGGTCACCGCCAGGGCCTCACCTGGACCTGGTGAATCTCTTCCCCATCTGGGCCTCACCCAGTCTTGGTGACTTTGTTCCACACCTGGACCTGATTGCTTTGGACTCTTTCTTGGCCTCACCTGGAACTGGTAACTCTTATCCTCTCTGTGCGTGACTCAGGCCTGGTGACTCTGGTCATCACCTGGGCATCATTGGTACCTGGTGACTCTGTTCCACACCTGAGCCTCACCTGGACATGATGACTCTGGAACCACTCTGTGCCTCACCCTGACCTGGTGACTCTGGTCCCCATCTGGATGTCACCTGGACCAGGGGATTCTGGTACCCCTCTAGGCCTCAACCAGATCTGGTTTTCTTGTCCTCAACTGGGCCTCGGCTGGTCCTAGTGAATATGCTCCATCTTGGCCTCATTTGGACCTGGTTACTCTGGTCCCAACCAGGGCATCATGGGGACATGGTTCCACTGCATGGCCTGCAGGTTGGCCTCACCTGGACCTGGTAACTCTGGTCCCTACCTTGGCATTATCAGGACCCGGTTACTTTGCATGGCCTGCAGGTAGGCCTCACCTGGACCTGGTGAGTGGGGTTGTCACTTGGGCCTCACCCATACCTGGTGACACAGGCCCCTACGTGGGCCTCACTTGGACCTGGTGTATCTCGTAATTCTGCTCACCACCTGGGGATCACCTGGACCTGGTGAATCTGGTAACTCTGGTCACGACCTGGGAATCACCTGGACCTGGTGAATCTGTGTCCCCATCTGGGCCTCACCCAGTCCTGGTGACTTTTTTCCCCACCTAGCCCTGACTGCTGTGGACTCCTTCTTAGCCTCACCTGGAACTGTTGACTCTGATCCTAACTGGGCCTCACCCAGATCTGTTGACTCTGGTCCTCACCTGTAGATCATTATGACCTGGATACTCTGTTCCACACCTGAGACTCACCTGGACATGATGACTCTGGACCCCTCTGGGCCTCTCCCTGACATGGTGACTCTGGTCCCCATCTGGACGGCACCTAGATCAGGTGAATCTGGTACCCCTCTAGGCCTCAACTAGACCTGGTGACTCTGGTCCTCTGCTGGGCCTCAACGGGACGTAGTGAATATGCTCCCCAACTTCGCCTCATCTGGACATGGTGACTCTGGCTCCACCTGGGCCTCACCTGTAACTGGTGACTCTGATCCTAAGCATGGCCTCACCTGACCTGGTGACTGTGGTTCCCATCGGGACCTCACCTGGACCTCATGTCTCCGGTCCCACCTGGGCCTCACCAGGACCTGGTGTCTCTGCTACCCACGTGGGTAGTATCAGGATATGGTTACACTGTACACTAACAGTGACCCAGCCGGACGTATCAACTCTGGTCTTCACCTGGGCCACTCCTGCACATGGTGACACTCGTTCCCACCTGTGTCTAACCTGGAAATTGTGAGTCAGATCCCCACCTGGTCCTAACCTGTAACTGGTGATTCTCATTCCCACTCCCACATGGATATCATGTGAACCTGGTGGCTGCAGTGTTTCTAGTTTGTCATGTACCTCGTGACTCTGGTCCCCACCAGGGCCTCACCGGGACCTGGTGAGAGTGGTTGCCAACTGCACCTCACCTGGACCTGCTGATTCTGGTCTGCACCTGAGACTACCCTGGATCTGGTGACTGTTGTCCCCACCTGGGCTTCACCTGGATTTGGGGACACCGGTCCCCATCTTGGCCTCACCTGGCCCTTTTGACCATGGTCCTCAACTGGGCAAAATTGGGACGCGGTAACTGTGTTCCACAACTGAACCTCACCTGGACCACGTGACTCTGGTGCCCCTCTGGGTCTCACCATGCCCTAGTTACTGTGAACCCCACTTTGGCCTGACTTGGACCTGCTGACCCTGGTTGCCACCTGCGCCTGACCTCGAACTGTTGACTCTGGTTCTTTCAATGGCCTCCCCTGTACCTGGTGATCCTGGTCCGCAACTGGGCCTCACCTGGACGTGGTGACCCTTGTCACCACCGAGGACTCACCTGGACCTGCTTACTGTGTTCCACACCTGGGTCTCAAGTAGACATGTTGACCATGGTCCCCAAGCCGGCCTCACATGGACCTGTTGCCTCTGATCCCCACCGGGGCCTCACGTGTACCTGGTAACGCTGGTCCTCACCTTGCCCTCATCTGGACCTAGTGACTCTGGTCCCCACCTGTGCTTCACCTGGATCTGGTGACTCGGGTCCCCACCTGGACCTCACCTGGATCTGGTGACTCTGGTCCTCAGTTTGGCCTCACCTGGACCTGGTGTCTCTCGTCCCCACTTTGACCTAACTCAGAACTGCTGAATTTGACCCGCCTAGGCCGCATCCAGACCTGGTGACTCTTGTCCCCAGCTATGCCTCAATTCGACCTGATGAATCTGGTCCTCACGTGGGCCTCACATGGACCTGGGACTCAGCTGGATAGAGTGTCTCTGGTTCCCACAAGGGGCTCAGCTGATACTGTTGACTGTGGTCTTATTCTATGCCTCACCAGGACCTGGTGATTCTGTTCCCCATCTGGGCCTGCATGGTCCTAGTGACTCTAGTCCTCACCCAGTCATCATTGGTACCTGGATACTCTATTCTACAACTAAGCCTCACTTTGTCCAGGGACCTCTGGTCCCATTCTGGTCCTTAAACTAAACTGGTTACTCTGGTTCCCGCTCTGGTCCTCACCCTTACCTGGTGACTCTGGTCACCCCTTGGGCTTCACTTGGGCCTGGTGGGTCTGGTCCTTAGCTGGTCCGCACCTGGATCTGCTGACTGGTCGTCACCTGGACCCACGTGTGCTTGGTGAATCCTCTTGCCACCTGCGCCTCACCTGGACCTTGTGACTGTGGCCCCACCTGGACCTCACCTTGACCTGGTGGCTCTGGTTCCCACATGGGGCTCTCCTGGACCTGGTTCCTGTGGTCTCAATCTGGCCTCACCTGGAACACAATGACTGTGATCCATTTTTGGTCCTTTCCTGGACTTGTTGACTCTGGTCTTTACCTGGGCATCATTGGGACCTGGATACTCTCTTAAATACCTGGGCCAAACCTTGACCTTGTGACTGTGGTCCCACCTGGGCCTCACCTGGACGAGGTGACAGGTTCCCACAAGGACCTCACCTGGACCTGGTGACTCAGGTCCTCATATGGGCATCATGGGACCTGGTTTCTCAGTTCCATATCGCGGCCTCACCTGGACCTAGTGATTCTCGTCCCATTATGGTCCTCATCCTGACGTGGTGACTCTGGTCCCCACCTGGATATCACCAGAACCGGGTGACGCTGGTCCCCCTCTGGGACTCACCCGGAGCTGGGGACACTGGTCCTCAACTGGGCCTCAACAGGACCTGGTGATTCTACTCCTCACTTAGGCCTCGTCTGGACCTTGTGACTCTTTTCCCACCTGGCATCAATGGGACATGATTAGTCTGTTCCCCACCTGGGCCTCACCTGGACATGAGAACTTTGCTTCACACTTTGGCCTCAACTGGTCCTGATGACTCTGGTCACCCGACCTAGGCGTCAATCTGGACCTGATTGCTGTGGACTCCTTCTTAGCCTCAACTGGAACTGGTGACTCTGATCCAGATTGAAGATCCCCAATCTGGGCCTCACCTGGCCTTGTCAACCATGGTCCTCAACTGGCAAAATTGGGACCCGGTGACTGTGTTCCACCCCTGGACCTCACTTGGACCAGGTGACTCTGGTCCCCCTCTGGGTCTCACCGTGCCCTAGTGACCGTGAACCCCACTTTGGCCTGACTTGGACCTGCTGACCCTGGTTGACACCTGCGCCTGACCTCGAACTGTTGACTCTGGTTCATTCAAGGGCTTCCCCTGTACCTGGTGATCCTGGTCCCCCCCTGGGACTCACCTGGACGTGGTGACTCTTGTCACCACCGGGGACTCACCTGGACCTGCTTACTGTGTTCCACAGCTGGGCTTCAAGTAGACCTGTTGACCATGGTATCGAAGCCGGCCTCATATGCACCTGTTGCCTCTGATTCCCACCGGGGCTTCAAGTGTACCTGGTAAAACTGGTCCTCACTTGGGCCTCATCTGGACCTAGTGATTCTGGTCCCCACCTTGGCTTCACCTGGATCTGGTGACTCTGGTCCTCAGTTTGGCCTCACCTGTACCTGGTGACTCAGGTCCTCATTTGGTCATTATGGGACCTTTTTTCTCAGTTCCACATCGGGGCCCCACCTGAAACTAGTGATTCTCGTCCCCCTCTGGGCTTCACGCTGACGTGGTGAGTCTTATCCCCACCTGGATATCACCAGAACCGGGTGACTCTCTTCCCCCTCTGGGACTCACCCGGACCTGGGGACACTGGTGCTCAACTGGGCCTCCACAGGACCTGGTGAATCTAGTCCTCACTTAGGCCTCATCTGAACCTTGTGACTCTTTTCCCACCTGGCATCAAAGGGACATGGTTACTCTGTTCCCCAACTAGACATCACCTGGACATGACAACTTTGCTCCACACTTTGGCCTCAACTTGTCCTGATCAATTTGTTCCCCCCACCTAGGCCTCAATCTGGACCTGGTGACTATGGTCCCCACCAAGGTCTCACCTGGACCTGGTGACTCTCGTTCCCACATGAACCACACCTGGACCTGGTGACTGTGATTTTCTTGTAGACTCACATTTACCTGGTGACTCCGGTCCCCACTAGGGCCTCACCTGGATCTGGTGACTCTGGCCTGCAAGTTGGCCTCACCTGGACTTGGTGAGTGGGGTTGCCACCTGGGCCTCACCCATACCTGGTGACTCAATTTCACACGTGGGCCTCTTGGACCTGGTGAATCTGGTCCTTAGATGGTCCACTCCCAGACCCGGGGACTCTGGTCACCACCTCGCCTCACTTGGACCTGGTGAATCTGGTCCCCATCTGGGCCTCACCCAGTCCTGGTTACTTTGTTCCCCACCTGGAACTGATTGCTGTGGACTCTTTCTTTGCCTCACCTGCAACTGGTGACTCTGATCCTATCTGCGCGTCACCCAGATCTGTTGACTCTGTTCCTCATGTGGGCATCTTGGTACCTGGTGACTCAGTTCCACACCTGAGCCTCACCTGGACATGATGACTCTGGAACCTCTCTGGTCCTCACCCTGTCCTGGTGACTCTGGTCCCCATCTGGATGTCACCTGGACCAGGTGATTTTGGTACCCCTCTGAGCCTCAACCAGATCTGGTGACTCTGGTCCTCAACTGGGACTCACCTGGACCTAGTGAATATGCTCCATCTGGGCCTCATTTGGACCTGGTGACTCTGGTCCCTCCCTCGGCATCATCGGTACATGGTTCCACTGCATGGCCTGCGGGATGGTATCACCTGGACCTGGTAACTCTGGTTCCTACATGAGCATCATCGGGACACGGTTCCTCTGCATGGCGCGAAAGATGGCCTCTACTGGACCTGGTGAGTATGGTTGCCACCTGTGCCTCACCCGTACCTGGGAACACAGGCCCCTCGTCGGCCTCTTGGACCTGGTGAATCTGGTCCTTACCTGGTCGTCTCCCATACCTGGGGTCTCTGGTCACCCCCTGGGCTTCACCTGGACCTGGTCAATCTGGTCCCCATCTGGGCATCACCCAGTCCTGGTGACTTTGTTCCCCACCTGGATGATTGCTGTGGACAATTTCTTGGCCTCACCTTGAACTGGTGACTCTGATCCTTTCTGCGCATTACCCAGACCTGGTGACTCTGGTTCTCACCTGGGCATCTTTGGTACCTGGTGACTCTGTTCCACACCTGAGCCTCACCTGGACATGTTAACTCTGGAACCTCTCTGGGCCTCATCCTGACCTAGTTAACATACTCCCCACCTGCGCCACATCTGGGCCTGGTGACTCTGGTTCTACCTGGGCATCACCGAGACATGGTTACTCTATTCCCAATTGGAGTGACCTGATCCTGGTAACTCTGGTCCTGACTTTGGTCTTTTCTGTACCAGTTGACTCTGGATCCACCTTGGGTTCACCGTTAACTGGTGACTCTGATCCTAAGCATGGCCTCACCTGACCTGGTGACTGTGGTTCCCATCGGGACCTCACCTGGACCTCATGTCTCTGGTCCCAACTGGGACTCACCAGGACCTGGTGTCTCTGGTACCCACCTTGGTAGCATCAGGATACGGTTACACTGTTCACTAACAGTGACCCAGCCGGACCTATTAACTCTGGTCTTCACCTGGGCCACACCTGGACATGGTTACACTGGTTCCCACCTGGGTCACACCGGGACATGGTGAGTCGCATCCACAACAGGTCCTCCCCAGTAACTGGTGATTCTCGTTCCCACATGGACATCATGTGGACGTGGTGGCTGCAGTGTTTCTAGCTTCTCATGTACCTCGTGACTCTGGTCCCCACCAGGGCCTTACAGGGACCAGGTGAGTGTGGTTGCCACCTGCACCTCAAGTGGACATGGTCATTCTGGTCTTCACCTGACTACCCTGGATCTGGTGACTGTGGTCCCCACCAGGGCTTCACCTGCTTTGGGGACTACGGTCTCCATCTGGGCCTAACCTGGCCCTGTTGACCATGGTCCTCAACTGGGCAAAATTGGGACCCGGTGACTGTATTCCACAACTGGACCTACCCTGGACCAGGTGATTCTGGTCTCCCTCCGGGTCTCACCACGCCCTACTGACTGTGACCCAAGTTTGCCCTGACTTGGACCTGCTGACCCTGGTTGCCACCTGCGCCTGACCTCGAACTGTTGACTCTGGTACATTCAAGGGCCTACCCTGTACCTTGTGATCCTGGTCCTCACCTGGGACTCACCTGGACGTGGTGACTCATGACACAACCGCGTACTCACCTGGACCTGCTGACTGTGTTCCACATCTGGGCCTCAAGTAGACTTGTTGACCATGGTCCCCAAGCCGGCCTCACATGACCTGTTGCCTCTGATCCCCACCGGGGCCTCACGTGTACCTGGTAACTCTGGCCCTCATCTGCGCCTCATCTGGACCTAGTGACTCTGGTCCCCACCTGGGCTTCACCTGGATCTGGTGACTCTGGTCCCCACCTGTACCTCACCTGGATCTGGTGACTCTGGTCCCCACCTGGACCTCTCCTGCACCTGGTGACTCTCTTTCCAACATGGACCTCACCTGGATCTGGTGACTCTGGTCCTCAGTTTGGCCTCACCTGGACCTTGTGTCTCTCGTCCCCACTTTACCCTAACTCTGAACTGCTGAATCTTGCCCCACCTAGGCCGCACAAAGACCTGGTGACTATTGTCCCCAGCTATGCCTCAATTCGACCTGATGAATCTGGTCCTCACGTGGGCCTCACATGGACCTGGGACTCAGCGGGATAGAGTGGCTCTGGTTCCCACAAGGGGCTCACCTGATACTGGTGATTGTGGTCTTATACTATTCCTCACCAGGACCTAGTGATTCTGTTCCCCATCTGGGCCTGCATGGCCCTAGTGACTCTGGTCCTCACCCAGGCATCATTGGGAACTGGATACTCTATTTCACACCTGGGCCTCACTTTGACAGGGACCTCTGGACCCATTCTGGGCCTCAAACTAAACTGGTTACTCTTGTTCCCGCTCTGGTCCTCACCCTTACCTGGTGACTCTGGTCACCCCTTGGGCTTCACTTGGGCCTGGTGAATCTGGTCCTTAGCTGGTCCACACCTGGAATTGGTGACTGGTCGCCACCTGGGTCTCACCTGGACTTGGTGAATCCTGTTGCCACCTGCACCTTACCTGGACCTTGTGACTGTGGTCACACCTGGAGCTCACCTGGATCTGGTGGCTCTGGTTCCCATATGGGGCTCTCCTGGACCTGGTTCCTGTGGTCTGCATCTGGCCTCACCTGGAACACAATGACTCTGATACATATTTGGGCCTCTCATGGACCTGTTGACTCTGGTCCTTACCTAGGCATCATTGGGACCTGGATACTCTCTTATATACCTGGGCCTCACCTGGACCTGGTGACTGTGGTCCCACCTAGGCCTCACCTGGACGAGGTGACTGGTTCCCACAGGGACCTCACCTGGACCTGGTGACTCAGGTCCTCATATGGACATCATGGGACCTGGTTTCTCAGTTCCACATCGGGGCCTCACCTGGAACTAGTGATTCTCGTCCCTCTCTGGGCCTCACCCTGAAGTGCTGACTCTAATCCACCCCCGGATATCACCAGAACCGGGTGACTCTGGTCCCCCTCGGGACTCACCCGGAGCTGGGGTCACTGGTCCTCAACTCGGCCTCAACAGGACCTGGTGAATCTACTCCTCACTTAGGCCTCGTCTGGAACTTGTGACTCTTTTCCCACCTGGCAACAATGGGACATGGTTACTCTGTTCCGCACCTGGGCCTCACATGGACATGATAACTTTGCTCCGCACTTTGGCCTCAACTGGTACCGATGACGCTGGCCCCATCCGAGGCCTCAATCTGTACCTGGAGACTGTCGTCCCCACCTGGGTCTCACCTGGACCTGGTGACTCTCGTTCCCACATGAACCACACCTGGACCTGGTGACTGTGGTGTACTTGTAGACTCACATTTACCTGGTGACTCCGGTCCCCACTAGTGCCTCACCTGGATCTGGTGACTTTGGCCTGCAGGTTGGCCTCACTTGGACCTGGTGAGTGGGGTTGCCACCTGGGTCTCACCCAAACCTGGTGATCTGGTCCCCATCTGGATGTCACCTGCAACAGGTGATTCTGGTACCCCTCTAGGCCTCAACCAGGTCTGGTGACACTTGTCCTCAACTGGGCCACACCTGGACATAGTGAATATGCTCCATCTGGGCCTCATTTGGACCTGGTGACTCTGGTCACTCACTGGGCATCATCGGGAAATGGTTCCACTGCATGGCCTGCTGGTTGGCCTCACCTGGACCTGGTAACTCTGGTCCGTACCTGGGCATCATCGAGACATGGTTCCTCTGCATGGCCTGCAGTTTGGCCTCATCTTGACCTGGTGAGTGGGGTTCCCACCTGGGTCTTACCCATGCCTGGTGACTCAGGTCCCCACGTGGGCCTCACTAGGACCTGGTGAATGTGGTCCTTACCTAGTCCTCACCCGGAACTGGTAAATCTGGTCACCACCTGGGCATCACCTAATCCTGGTGACTTTGTTCCCCACTTGGACCTGATTGCTGTGGACACCTTCTTGGCCTCACCTGGAAGTGGTAACTCTGATCCTATCTGGGCCTCTCCCAGATATGGTGACTCTGGTCCTCACCTGTGGACCATTATGACCTGGATACTCTGTTCCTCACCTGAGCCTCACCTGGACATGATGACTCTGGATCAACTCTGGGCCTCACCCTGACATGGTGACTCTCGTCCCCATCTGGATATCACCAGAACCGGGTGACTCTGGTCCCCCTCTGGGACTAACCCAGAGCTTGGGACACTGGTCCTCAACTGGATCTCAACAGTACCTGTTGAATCTACTCCTCACTTAGGTCTCGTCTGAACCTTGTGACTCTTTTCCCACCTGGCATCAACGAGACATGGTTACTCTGTTCCCCACCTGGGCCTCACCTAGACATGATAACTTTGCTCCACACTTTGGCCTCAACTGGTCCTGATGACTCTGGTCCCCCCACCTAGGCCTCAATCTGGACCTGGTGACTGTGGTCCCCACCTGGGTCTCACCTGGACCTGGTGACTCTCGTTCCCACATGAACCGCACCAGTACCTGGTGACCGTGGTGTTCTTGTAGACTCACATTTACCTGGTGACTCCCGTCCCCACTAGGACCTCACCTGGATCTGGAGACTCTGGCCTGCAGGTTGGCCTCACCTGGACCTGGTGAGTGGGGTTGCCTCCTGGGCCTCACCCATACCTGGTGACTTTGTACCCATCTGTATCTGATTGCTGTGGACTCTTTCTTCGCCTCACCTGGAACTGGTGACTCTGATCCTATCTGTGTGTCACCCAGACCTGGTGACTCTCGTCCTCACTTAGACATCATTGGTACCTGATTACTCTGTTTCACACCTGAGCCTCCCCTGGACATGATGACTCTGGAACCTCTCTGGGCCTCGCCCTGACCTGGTGACTCTGGTCCCCATCTCGATGTCACCTGGACCAGGTGATTCTGGTACCCTCATAGGGCTCAACCAGATCTGGTGACTCTGGTCCTCAACTGGATCTCACCGGGACCTAGTGAATATGCTCCCCAACTGCGCCTCATCTTGACATGATGACTCTGGTTCTAAGTGGGCATCATCGGGACATGGTTACTCTATTCCCCACTGGGAGTGACCTGATCCTTGTAACACTGGTCTGACTTTGGCATTTTCTGTACCAGGTGACTCTGGCTCGACCTGGGCCTCACCTGGAACTGGTGACTCTGATCCTAAGCATGGCCTCACCTGACTTGGTGACTCTGGTCCCCATTAGGATGTAACCTGGACCAGGTGATTCTGGTTCCCCTCTAGGCCTCAACCAGATCTGGTGACTCTGGTCCTCAATTGGGCTTCACCTGGACCTAGTGAATATGCTCCATCTGGGCCTCATTTGGACCTGGTGACTGTCGTCCCTACCTGGGCATCATCGGGACATGGTTCCGCACATGGTCTGCAGGTTGGCCTCACCTGGACCTGGTGAGTGGGATGCCACCTGTGGCTAACCCATACCTGGTGACACAGGTCCCCACGTGGTCCTCTTGGACCTGGTGAATCTGGTCCTTACCTCGTCTTCTCCCAACCTGGGGACTCTGGTCATCACCTGGGCCTCACTTGGACAAGGTGAACTGGTCCCCATCTGGGCCTCACCCAGTCCTGGTTACTTTGTTCCCCACCTGGAACTGATTGCTGTGGACTCTTCCTTGCCTCACCTGGAACTGGTGACACTGATCCTATCTGCGCGTCACCCAGATCTGGTGACTCTGGTCCTCATCTGGGCATCATTGGTACCTGGTGACTCAGTTCCACACCTGAACCTCACCTGGACTTGATGACTCTGGAACCTCTCTGGTCCTCACCCTGTCCTGGTGACTCTGGTCCCCATCTGGATGTCACCTTGACCAGGTGATTCTGGTACCCCTCTGAGCCTCAACCAGATCTGGTGACTCTGGTCCTCAACTGGGACTCACCTGGACCTAGTGAATATGCTCCATCTGGGCCTCATTTGGACCTGGTGACTCTGGTCCCTACCTGGGCATCATCGCGACATGGTTCCACTGCATGGCCTGCAGGTTGGCATCACCTGGACCTGGTAACTCTGGTTCCTACATGTACATCATCGGGACACGGTTCCTCTGCATGGCGCGAAGGATGGCCTCTCGTGGACCTGGTGAGTTTGGTTGCCACCTGTGCCTCACCCGTACCTGGGGACACAGGTCCCCGCTTGGGCCTCTTGGACCTGGTGAATCTGGTCCTTAACTGGTCGTCTCCCAGCACCGGGGTCTCTGGTCAACACCTGGGCCTCACCTGGACCTGGTGAATCTGGTCCCCATCTGGGCCTCACCCAGTCCTGGTGACTTTGTTCCCCACCTGGATCTGATTGCTATGGACTCTTTCTTGGCCTCACCTGGAACTGGTGACTCTGATCCTATCTGCGCATTACCCAGACCTGGTGACTCTGCTCCTCACCTCGGCATCTTTGGTACCTGGTGACTCTGTTCCACACCTGAGCCTCACCTGGACATGATGACTCTGGAACCTCTCTGGGCCTCATCCTGACCTGGTGACTCTGGGCCCTATCTGGATGTCACCTGGACCAGGTGATTCTGGTACCCCGGTAGGCCTCAAACAGGTCCTGTGACTCTGGTCCTCCATTGGACCTCACCTGGACCTAGTGAATATGCTCCATCTGGATCTCATTGGACCTGATGATTCTGATCCCTACCTGGGCATCATCGGGACATGGTTCCACTGCATGACCTGCAGGTTGGCCTCACTTGGACCTGGTAACTCTGGTCCCTACCTGGGCATCATCTGGACATTGTTCCACTGCATGGCCTGAAGGTTGGCCTCACCTGGACCTGGTAACTCTAGTCCCTACCTGGGCATCATCGGGACATATTTCCTCTGCATGGCCTGCAGGTTGGCCTCACCTGGACCTGGTGAGTGGGGTTGCCACCTGGGCCTCACTCATACCTGGTGACAAAGGCCCCACGTGGGCCTCACTTGGACCTGGTTAATCTGGTCCTATCCTGGTCCTCACCCGGAACTGGTAACTCTTTTTACAACCTGGGAATCACCTGGACTTCGTGAATCTGGTCCCCATCTGGGGCTCACCCAGTCCTGGTGACTTTGCTCCCCGCCTGGACCTCTTTGCTGTGGACTCCTACTTGGCCTCACCTGGAACTGCTGACTCTGATCCTTACTGGGCCTCACCCAGATCTGGTGACTCTGGTCCTCACCTGTGGACCATTATGACCTGGATACTCTGTTCCACACCTGAGCCTCACCTGGACATGATGACTCTGGATCCCCTCTGGTCCTCAGCCTGACATGGAGACATGGGTCCCATCTGGATGTCACCAAGACCAGATGAATCTGGTACCCCTCTAGGCCTCAACTTGACCTGGTGACTCTGGTCCTCAACTGGGCCTCACCGGGACCTAGTGAATATGCTCCCCATCTCCGCCTCATCTGGAACTGGCGACTCTGGTTCTACCTGCGAATCATTGGGACATGATTACTCTATTCCCCACTGGGACTGCCCTGATCCTGGTAACTCTGGTCCTGACTTTGGCCTCTTCTGTACCAGGTGACTCTGGCTCCACCTGGTCCTCAACTGTAACTGGTGATTGTCATTCCCAATGGACATCATGTGGACCTGGTGGCTGCAGTGTTTCTAGCTTCTCATGTACCTCGTGACTCTGGTCCTCACCAGGGCCTCACCGGGCACTGGTGAGTGTGTTTGTCACCTGCACCTCACCTGGACCTGGTGATTCTGGTCTGCACCTGAGACTACCCTGGTTCTGGTGACTGTGGTCTCCACCTGGGCTTCACCTGGATTTGGGGACTCCGGTCCCAATCTTGGCCTCACCTGGCCCGGTTGACCATGGTACTCAACTGGGCAAAATTGGGACCCGGTGACTGTGTTCCACACCTGGACCTCACCTGGACCAGGCGACTCTGGTCCCCCTCTGGGTCTCACCGTGCCCTAGTGACTGTGAACCCCACTTAGGACTGACTTGGACCTGCTGACCCTGGTTCCCACCTGCGGCTGTCGTCGTACTGTTGACTCTGGTACTTTCAAGGGCCTCCCCTGGACCTGGTGATCCTGGTCCCCACCTGGGCCTCACCTGGACGTCGTAACTTTTTTAACCACCGGTTACTCACCTAGACCTGGTTACTGTGTTCCACACCTGAGCCTCAAGTAGACCTGTTGACCATGGTCCCCAAGCAGGCCTCACATGGACCTGTTGCCTCTGATCCCCACCGGGGCCTCTCGTGTACCTGGTAACTCTGGTCCTCACCTGGGCATCATTGGTCCTGGTGACTCTGTTCCATACCTGAGGCTCCCCTGGACATGATGACTCTGGAACCTCTCTCTATCAACCTGACCTGGTGACTCTGGTCCCCATATGGATGTCACCAGGACCAGGGGATTATGGTACCCCTCTGGGCCACAACCAGGTCTGGTGACTCTGGTCTTCAACTGGGCCTCACCTGGACCTAGTGAATATGCTCCATCTGGGCCTCATTTGGACCTGGTGACTCTGGTCCCTACCTGGGCATCATCGGGACATGGTTCCACTGCATGACCTGCAGGTTGGCCTCACCTGGACCTGGTAACTCTGGTCCCTACCTGGGCATCATCGGGACATGGTTCCACTGCATGGCCTGTAGGTTGGCCTCACCTGGACCTGTAACTCTCGTGCCTACCTGAGCATCTTTGGGACCTGTTTCCTCTGCATGGCCTGCAGGTTGGCCTCAACTGGAACTGGTGAGTGGGTTTGTCACCTGGGCCTCACCCTTGCCTAGTGACACAGGTCCCCACGTGGGCCTCACTTGGACCTGGTGAATCTGGTCCTTACCTGGTGGTCACCCGGAACTGGTAACTCTGGTCACCACATGGGAATCACCTGGGCCTGGTGAATCTGGTCCCCATCTGGGCCTCACCCAGTCCTGTTGACTTTCTTCCCCACCTGGACCTGATTGCTGTGGACTCCTTCTTGGCTAACCTGGAACTGCTGACTCTGATGCTAAACTGGGCCTCACCCAGATCTGGTGACTCTGGTCCTCACCTGTGGACCATTATGACCTGGATACTCTGTTCCACACCTGAGCATCACCTGGATATGTGGACTCTCGATCCCCTCTGGGCCTCAGCCTGACATGGGACTCTGGGCCCCCATCTGGATGTGCACCAGACCAGGTGAATCTCGGTACCCCTCTAGGCGTCACCTAGACCGTGTGACTCTGGTCCTCAACTGGACCTCAACGGGACCTAGTGAACATGCTCCCCAAACTGCGCCTCGTCTGGACATGGTGACTCTGGTTCTACGTGGGCATCATCGGTTCATGGTTACTCTATTCCCCACTGGGACTGACCTGATCCTGGTAACACTATTCCGGACCTTGGCATTTCTCAACAGGTGACTCTGGCTCACCTGGCCTCACCTCTAACTGGGGACTCTGATCCTAAGCATGGCCTCACCTGACCTGGTGACTGTGGTTCCCATCGGACCTCACCTGGACCTCATGTCTCCGGTTACACCTGGGCCTCACAAGGACCTGGTGTCTCTGGTACCCACCTGGGTAGCATCAGGATATGATTACACTGTTCACTAACACTCATCCAGCCGACCTATAACTCTGGTCTTCACCTGGGGCACACGAGGACATGGTGACACTGGTTCCCACCTGGGTCTCACCTGGATATGGTGAGTCGGATCCCCACCTGGTCCTCACCTGTAACTGGTGATTTTGTTCCCACATGGACATCATGTGGACCTGGTGGCTGCAGTGTTTCTAGCTTCTCATGTACCTCGTGTCTCTGGTCCCCACGGGCCTCTCCGGGACCGGGTGAGTGTGGTTGCCACCTGCACCTCACATGGACCTGTTGATTCTGGTCTGCACCTGAGACTACCCTGGATCTGGTGACTGTGGTCCCCACCTGGATTCACCTGGATTTGGGGACTCCGTCCCCATCTGGGCCTCACCTGGCCCTGTTGACCATGGTCCTCAACTGTGCAAAATTGAGACCCGGTGTCTGTGTTCCACAACTGGACCTCACCTGGACCAGGTGACTCTGGTCCCACTCTGGGTTTGACCGTGGCCCTAGTGACTGTGAACCCCACTTTGGCCTGACTTGGACCTGCTGACCCTGGTTGCCACCTGCGCCTGACCTCGAACTATTGACTCTGGTCTTTCAAAGGGCCTTCCCTGGACCTGGTGATCCTGGTCGGACCTGGCTCACACCTGGACGTGGTGACTCTCCTGTCACCAATGGGGACTCACTTGGACCTGCTTACTGTGTTCCACACCTGGGCCTCAAGTAAACCTGTTGACATGGTCCCCAAGCCGGCCTCACATGGACCTGTTGCCTCCGATCCTCCGGATCCTCACGTGTACCTGGTATCTCTGGTCCTCACCTGGGCCTCATCTGGACCTAGTGACTCTGGTCCCACTGGGCTTCACATGGATCTGGTGACTCTGGTCCCCACCTGGACTTCACATGGATCTGGTGACTCTGGACCCCACCTGGACCTCTCCTGGACCTGGTGACTCTTTCCAACATGGACCTCACCTGGATCTGGTGACTCTGGTCCTCAGTTTGGCCTCACTGGACCTGGTGTCTCTCGTCCCCACTTTGACCTAACTCAGAACTGCTGAATCTTGCCCCACCTAGGCCGCACCCAGACCTGGTGACTCTTTCCCCAGCTATGCCTCAATTCGATCTGATGAATCTAGGTCCTCACGTGGGGACTCACCTGGTCCTGGGACTCAGCTGGATAGAGTGGCTCTGGTTCTCACAAAGGGGCTCACCTGATACTGCTGAATGTGGTCTTATTCTATGCCTCACCAGGACCTAGTGATTCTGTTCCCGATCTGGGCCTGCATGGCCCTATGAATCTGGTCCTCACCCAGGCTCATTGGGCCTGGATACTCTATCCACACTGGGCTCTCTTTGACCAGGGACCTCTGGTCCCATTCTGGGCCTCAAACTAAACTGGTTACTCTGGTCCCCCCTCTGGGTCTCACCCTCCTGGTGACTCTGGTCACCCATTGGGCTTCACTTGGGCCTGGAGAATCTGGTCCTTATCTGTTCCGCACCTGGATCTGGTTACTGGTCGCCACCAGGGCCTCACCTGGACTTGGTGAATCCTGTTGCCTCCTGCGCCTCACCTGGACCTTGGACTGTGGTCCAAACCTGACCTCACCTGGACGAGGTGACTGGTTCCCACAGGACCTCACCTGGACCTGGTGAATCAGGTCCTCATAGGGCTTCATGGGACCTGGTTTTTCTCAGTTCCACATCGGGCCTCATCTGGACCTAGTGATTCTCGTCCCCATCTGGGCCTCACCCGACGTGGTGATTCTTTCCCCACCAGGATATCACCAGAACCGGGTGACTCTGGTCCCCCTCTGGGACTCACCCGGAGCTGGGACACTGGTCCTCAACTGGTCCTCAACAGGACCTGGTGAATCTACTCCTCACTTAGGCCTCTCGTGGACCTTGTGACTCTTTTCCCACCTGCATCAATCAATGGGACATGGTTACTTCTGTTCCCCACCTGGGCCTCACCTGGACATGATAACTTTGCTCCACACTTTGGCCTCAACTGGTCCTGATGACTCTGTCCCCCCACCTAGGCCTCAATCTGGACCTGGTGACTGTGGTCCCCACCTGGGTCTCACCTGGACCTGGTGACTCTCGTTCCCACATGAACCACACCTGGACCTGGTGACTGTGGTTTTCTTGTAGACTCACATTTACCTGGTGACTCCGGTCCCCACTAGGGCCTCACCTGGATCTGGTTCTCTGGCCTGCAAGTTGGCCTCACCTGGACTTGGTGAGTGGGGTTGCCACCTGGGCCTCACCCATACCTGGTGACTCAGTTTCACACGTGGGCCTCTTGGACCTGGTGAATCTCGTCCTTACCTGGTCCTCTCCCAGACCCGGGGACTCTGGTCACCACTTCGCCTCACCTGGACCTGGTGAATCTGGTCCCCATCTGGGCCTCACCCAGTCCTGGTGACTTTGTTCCCCACCTGGACCTGATTGCTGTGGACTCTCTCTTGGCCTCACCTGGAACTGGTGACTCTGATCCTATCTGAGCGTCACCAAGATTGACTCTGGTCCTCACCTGGGATCATTGGTACCTGGTGACTTGTTCCACACCTGAGCCTCACCTGGACATGATGACTCTGGAACCTCTCTGGGCCTCACCCTTACCTGGTGACTCTTGTCCCCTCTGGATTCAACTGGACCAGGTGATTCTTGTACCCTCTAATACTCAACCAGATCTGGTGACTCTGGACCTCAACTGGCCTCACCTGGACCTAGTGAATATGCTCCAACTGGGCCTCATTTGGACCTGGTGACTCTGGTCACTTCCTGGGCATCATCGGGACATGGTTCAGCTGCATGGCTTCAGTTGGCCTCACCTGGACCTGGTAACTCTGGTCCCTACCTGGGCATCATCGGACATGGTTCTCTACATGGCCTGCAGGTTGGCCTCACCTGGACCTGGTGAGTGGGGTTGGCACCGGGCCTCACCCATACATGGTGACACAGGTCCCCGTGGGCCCAGTATGACCTGGTGAATCTCGTCCTTACCTGGTCCTCACCCGCACCTGGTAACCCTGATCACCACCTGGGAATCACCTGGACCTGGTGAATCTGGTCCCCATCTGGGCCTCACCCAGTCCTGGTGACTTTGTTCCCCTCTGGACCTGATTGCTGTGGACTCCTTCTTGGCCTCAACTGGAAGTGGTGACTCTGATCCTACCTGGGCCTCACCCAGATCTGGTGACTCTGGTCCTCACCTGTGGACCATTATGACCTGGATACTCTGTTCCACACCTGAGCCTCACCTGGACATGATGACTCTGGATCCCCTCTGGGCCTCACCCTGACATGGTGACTCTGGTCCCCATCTGGATGTCACCTAGACCAGGTGAATCTGGTACCCCTCTAGGGCTCAAATAGACCTGGTGACACTGGTCCTCAACTGGGTGTCACCGAGACCTAGTGAATATGCTCCCCACCTGCGCCTCATCTGGACCTGGTGACGCTGGGTCTACCTGGGCATCATCGGGACATGGTTACTCTGTTTCCCACTGGGACTGACCTGATCCTGGTAACTCTGGTCCTTACTTTGGCTCTTCTGTACCAGGTGACTCTGGCTCCACCTGGGCCTCACCTGTAACTGGTGACTCTGATCCAAAGCATGGCCTCTCCTGACCTGGTGACTGTGGTTCCCATCGGGACTCACCTGGACCTCATGTCTCTGGTCCCACCTGGGCCTCACCAGGACCTGGTGTCTCTGGTACACACCTGGGTAGCATCAGGATATGGTTACACTGTTCACTAACAGTGACCCAGCCGGACCTTAACTTAACTCTGGTCTTCACCTGGGCCACACCTGGACATGGTGACACTCGTTCCCACCTGGGTCTCACCTGGAAATGGTGAGTCAGATACCCACCTGGTCCTAACCTATAACTGTTTATTCTCGTTCCCACATGGACATCATGTGGACCTGGTGGCTGCGGTGTTTCTAGTTTGTCATGTACCTCGTGACACTGGTCCCCACCAGGGCCTCACCGGGACCTGGTGAGTGTGGTTGCCACCTGCACCTCACCTGGACCTGGTGATTCTGGTCTGCACCTGAGACTACCCTGGATCTGGTGACTGTGGTCCCCACCTGGGCTTCACCTGGATTTGGGGACTCTCGTCCCCATGTGAGGCTCACCAGGCCCTGTTGACCATGGTCTTCAACTGGGCAAAATTGGGACGCGGTGACTGTGTTCCACAACTGGACCTCACCTGGACCACGTGACTCTGGTGCCCCTCTGGGTCTCACCATCCTCCCTAGTGACTGTTTACCCCACTTTCCCCTGACTTAGACCTGCTGTCCCTGGTTGAAACCTGCGCCTGAACTCGAACTGTTGACTCTGGTTCTTTCAAGGGCCTCCCCTGTACCTGGTGATCCTGGTCCGAACCTGGGCCTCACCTGGACGTGGTGACTCTTGTCACCATGGGGACTCACCTGGACCTGCTTACTGTGTTCCACACCTGGGCCTCAAGTAGACCTGTTGACCATGGTCCCCAAGCCGATCACATGGACCTGTTGCCTCTGATCCCCACCGGGGCCTCACGTGTACCTGGTAACTCTGGTCTTCACCTGGGCCTCATCTGGACCTAGAGACTCTGGTCCCCACCTGGGCTTCACCTGGATCTGGAGACTCTGGTCCCCATCTGGACTTCACCTGGATCTGGTGACTCTGATCCCAATCTGGACCTCTCCTGGACTTGGTGTCTCTCTTGCCCACTTTGACCTAACTCAGAACTGCTGAATCTTGCCCCACCTATTACGCACCCAGACCTGGTGACTCTTGTCCCTAGCTATTCCTCAATTCGACCTGATGAATCTGGTCCTCACGTGGACCTCACATTTACCTGGGACTCAGCTGGAAAGAGTGGCTCTGGTTCCCACTAGGGGCTCACCTGATACTGCTGAATGTGGTCTTATTCTATGCCTCACCAGAACCTAGTGATTCTGTTCCCCATCTGGGCCTGCATGGCCTTAGTGACTCTGGTCCTCACTCAGGCATCATTGGGACCTGGATACTCTATTCCACACCTGGGCCTCACTTTTACCAGGAACCGCTGGTCCCATTCTGGGCCTCAAACTAAACTGGTTACTCTGGTTCCCCCTCTTAACCTCACCCTTACCTGGTGACTCTGGTCACCCCTTGGGCCTCCCCTGGGCCTGGTGACTCTGGCCTGCAGGTTGGCCTCACCTGGACTTGATTAGTTGATGCCACCTGGGCCTCACCCTTACCTGGTGACTCAGGTCCCCACATGGGCCTCTTGGACCTGGTGAATCTGGCCCTTACCTGGACTTCTCCCAGACCCGGGGAATCTGGTCACAACATGGGCCTCACCTGGACCTGGTGAATCTGGGTCCATCTGGGCCTAACCCAGTCCTGGTGACTATGTTCCCCAACTGGACCTGATTGCTCTGGACTCTTTCTTGCCCTCACCTTGAACTGGTGACTCTGATCCTATTACCTAGTCCTCACCCGGAACTGGTAAATCTGGTCACCACCTGGGCATCACCTAGTCCTGGTGACTTTGTTCCCCACGTGGACCTGATTGCTGTGGACACCTTCTTGGCCTCACCTGGAAGTGGTAACTCTGATCCAACTGGGCCTCTCCCAGATCTGGTGACTCTGGTCCTCACCTGGGCCTCATCTGGACCTAGTGACTCTGGTCCCCACCTGGGCTTCACCTTGGAACTGGTGACTCTGGTCCCCACCTGGATTTCACCTGGAACTGGTGACTCTGGTCCATACCTGAACCTCTCCTGGACCTGGTGACTCACTTTCCAACATGGACCTCACTTGGATCTGGTGACTATGGTCCTCAGTTTGGCCTCACCTGGACCTGGTGTCTCTCGTCCCCACTTTGACCTAACTCAGAACTGCTGATCTTGCCCCACCTAGGCCGCAGCAGACAGGTGACTCTGTGACTCTTGTCCCCAGCTATGCCTCAATTCGACCTGATGAATCTGGTCCTCACGTGGGCCTCCAAGGACCTGGGACTCAGCTGGATAGAGTGGCTCTGGTTCCCACAAGGGGCTTACCTGATACTGCTGACTGTGGTGTTATTCTATGCCTCACCAGGACCTAGTGATTCTGTTCCCCATCTGGGCCTGCATGGCCCTAGTAAATCTTTTCCTCACCCAGGCATCATTGGGATCTGGATACTCTATTCCACATCTGCGCCTCACTTTCACCAGGGACCTAGGGTCCCATTCTGGCCTCAAACTAAACTGGTTACTCTGGTTCCCCCTGGGCCTCACCCCTACCTGGTGACTCTGGTCACCCCTTGGGCTTCACTTGGGCCTGGTGAATCTGGTCCTTAGCTGTTCCGCTCCTGGATCTGGTGACCGGTCGCTACCTGGGCCTCACCTGGACTTGGTGAAACCTGTTGCCACCTGCGCCTCCCCTGAACCTTGTGACTGTGGTTCCACCCCCAGACATCACCTGGATCTGGTGGCTCTGGTTCCCATATGGGGCTCTCCTGGACCTGGTTCCTGTGGTCTCCATCTGGCCTCACCTGGAACACAATGACTCTGAACCATATTTGGGCCTCTCCTGGACCTGTTGACTCTGGTCCTTACCTGGGCATCATTGGGACCTGGATACTCTCTTATATACCTGGGCCTCACCTGGACCTGGTGACTCTGGTCCCACCTGGGCCTCACCTGGACGGGTGACTGGTTCCCACAGGACCTCACCTGGACCTGGTGACTCAGGTCCTCATATGGGCATCATGGGACCTGGTTTCTCAGTTCCACATCGAGGCCTCACCTGGACCTAGTGATTCTCGTCCCCTCTGGGCCTCACCCTGACGTGCTGACTCTGGCTCCCCCTGGATATCACCAGGACCGGGTGACTCTGGTCCCCCTCTGGGACTCACCCGGGGCTGGCGACACTTGTCCTCAGCTGGGCCTCAACAGGACCTGGTGAATCTACTCCTCACTTAGGCCTCGTCTGGACCTTGTGACTCTTTTCCCACCTGGCATCAATGGGACATGGTTACTCTGTTCCCCCACCTGGGCCTCACCTGGACATGATAACTTTGCTCCACACTTTGGCCTCAACAAGTCCTGATGACTCTGGTCCCCCTACCTAGTCCTCAATCTGGACCTGGTGACTATGGTCCCCACCTGGGTCTCACCTGGACCTGGTGACTCTCGTTCCCACATGAACCACACTTGGACCTGGTGACTGTGGTGTTCTTGTAGACTCACATTTACCTGGTGACTCGGGTCCCCACTAGGGCCTCACCTGGATCTGATGACTCTGGCCTGCAGGTTGGCCTCACCTGGACCTGGTGAGTGCGTTGCCACTAGGGCCTCACCCATACCTGGTGACTCAGGTCCCCACGTGAGCCTCTTGGACCTGGTGAATCTGGTCCTTACCTGGTCCTCTCCCAGACCCGATGACTCTGGTCACCACCTGGGCCTCACCTGGACTGGTGAATCTGGTCCCAATCTGGGCCTCACCCATTCTTGGTGACTTTGTTCCACACCTTGACCTGATTGCTGTGGACTCTTTCTTGGCCTCACCTGGAACTGGTGACTCTGATCCTATCTGCGCGTCACCCAGACCTGTTGACTCTGGTCCTCACCTGGGCATCATTCGTACCTGCTGACTCTGTTCCACACCTGAGCCTCACCTGGTCATGATGACTCTGGAACTTCTCTGGGCCTCACCCTGACCTGGTGACTCTGGTCCCCATTAGGACGTAACCCGGACTGGGTGATTCTGGTTCCCATCTAGGCCTCAAGCATATCTGGTGATTCTGGTCCTCAACTGGGCCTCACGTGGACTTAGTGAATATGCTCCATGTTGGCCTTATTTGGACCTGGTGACTCGGGTCCCTACCTGGGCATCATCGGCACATGGTTCCGCGCGCACCGCCTGCAGGTTGGCCTCACCTGAACCTGGTGAGTGGGATTGCCACCTGTGGCTCACCCATACCTGGTGACTCAGGTCCCCACGTGGGCCTCTTGGACCTGGTGAATCTGGTCCTTACCTCGTCTTCTCCCCACCTGGGGACTCTGGTCATCACCTGGGCCTCACCTGGAGAAGGGGAACTGGTCCCCATCTGGGCCTCACCCAGTCCTGGTTACTTTGTTCCCCCACCTGGAACTGATTGCTGTGGACTCTTTCTTTGCCTCACCTGCAACTGGTGACTCTGATCCTATCTGGTGACTCTGATCCTATCTGGGCATTACCCAGACCTGGTGACT
>NW_023330141.1:0-24344 GCF_011100685.1 Canis lupus familiaris
AGGAGGTTCCCAGATTACCACTCTACTGCACCTGGAGATACCCTCCAGGTCTGCATTGTTAACTTGCGTCTCAGCCTCTGGCAAACGTCTCTGGTGAAGACGCGAAACTCACTCTGCAGGCAGTGTGGAACTGTGAGGGACTGAGGGTGAGCTCAACTCTCAGAAGTAAGATGATTTTGGACAAGGCGTTCAGCTACCTTCTCACATATGGAACTTAGTATGTAGCACAGTCTACCACAGGAATTACTAGAATCGCTGATTGAGCTTGGAGGCACTAGTCTTGTGTGCCGGAGATTCCATTACCTCTCCCAACACTTTCGTCAAGCAGCGAGCCTAGGCCTTTTGGAAGCGAAAGGGTAGCCAGCAGGATGGGGTACAGGCCAAGCTCAACTCTCAGAGTGTGTATGCATGGGAGGCAGATCTGCTACCCATTCTGACATGGAGTGGAACCTAGCTACACTCTGAAGAAGGCCATTGGAAATCGCTGTATTCACTCAGATACACAGTTCAGGCCAATGCTTACCATGCTTTTTCCACAACCTCTCTCAGCCACTAACATTAGGATGTTAGCAGCTACGCTACAGTCAGGCAGGATGCGGGAGGGTTCTGCCCTGTCCTCAGCCTCCCAGGAAGCATGCCTAGAAGCCAGCTCTCAACTAGCTGCATTCTTATGCAGTGTTAAGGTAGCAGTATTCTGAGACAGGAGGTTCCAGATTACCACTCTACTGCACCTGGAGATACCCTCCAGGTCTGCATTGTTAACTTGCGTCTCAGAAGCCTCTGGCAAACGTCTGGTGAAGACTGAAACTCACTCTGCAGGCAGTGTGGAACTGTGAGGGACTGAGGGTGAGCTCAACTCTCAGAAGTAGATGATTTTGGACAAGGCGTTCAGCTACCTTCTCACATATGGAACTTAGTATGTAGCACCAGTCTACCCCAGGAATTACTGGGAAATCGCTGGATTGAGCTTGGAGGCACTAGTCTTGTGTGCCGGGAGATTCCAGTTACCTCTCCCACACTTCGGTGAAGCAGCGAGCCTAGGCCTTTTGGAAGCGAAAGGTAGCTGCAGGCAGGAGGTAGGTTACATGCCATAAGCTCAACTCTCAGAATTGGTATGCATGGAAGCAGATGTATGCTACCCACTCGGACATAGCGAGTGGGAACCTAGCTAACACTCTGAGTGAAGAAGGACTTTGGAAATCGCTGTATTCAACTCAGATAACAACTTGGGTTCAGGCACAACGATTCCCACATTGCTTTTCTCACCACCTTTCCCTGCCACTAACATGAGGGACGTTAGCAGCTCCTTCTATAAGTCAGAAGCAGGATTCAGGGCAGGATGGCGGGAGGGGTTGTGGCCCTGGTCCCTTAAGCTCTCACAGTGAAGCATGCACTTGAAAGCCAGCTGTCAACTAGCTGCATTCTTATGGTAGGGGTGAAGGTAGCAGTAGTCTGGAGACGGAGGTTCCACAGATTACTACTCAGACTGCAGCCTGGAGAAGACCCTCCAGGTCTGCATTGTTAACCTTGCGTCTCAGCCTCTGGCAAACGTCTCTGGTGAAGACGTGCGAAACTCACTCTGCAGGCAGTGTGGAACTGTGAGGGACTGAGGGTGAGCTCAACTCTCAGAAGTAAGATGTTTTGGACAAGGCGTTCAGCTACCTTCTCACATATGGAACTTAGTATGTAGCACCAGTCTACCCCAGGAATTACTAGGGAAATCGCTGGATTGAGCTTGGAGGCACTAGTCTTGTGTGCCGGGATTCCAGTTACCTCTCCCAACACTTCGTCAAACAGCGAGCCTAGGCCTTTTGGAAGAAAGGACCAGGCTGGAGGGAGGGTACAGGCCATAAGCTCAACTCTCAGAAGTGTGTATGCATGGGAGCAGATGTCTGCTACCCACTCGGACATGGGGTTGGAACCTAGCTACACTCTGATTGAAGAAGGACTTTGGAAATCGCTGTATTCAACTCAGATACACGGAGTTCAGGCCAACGCTTCCACATGCTTTTCCCCAACCTTCCAGCCACTAACATGAGGACGTTAGCAGCGCCTACAGTCAGCAGGGTGCGGGTTCTGCCTCTGCCTTAGCTCTCCAGGGAAGCATGCCTAGAAGCCAGCTCTCAACTAGCTGCATTCTTATGGCAGGTGAAGGTAGCAGTATTCTGAGACAGGAGTTCCCAGATTACCACTCTACTGCACCTGGAGATACCCTCCAGGTCTGCATTGTTAACTTGCGTCTCAGAAGCCTCTGGCAAAAGTCTCTGGTGAAGACTGCGAAACTCACTCTGCAGCAGTGTGGAACTGTGAGGGACTGAGGGTGAGCTCAACTCTCAGAAGTAAGATGTTTTGGACAAGGTTCAGCTACCTTTCTACATATGAACTTAGTATGTAGCACACCAGTCTACCCAGGAATTACTAGGAAACGCTGGATTGAGCTTGGAGGCACTCGTCTTGTGTGCCGGGAGATTCCAATTACCTCTCCCAACACTTCGTCAAACAGCGAGCCTAGGCCTTTTAGAAGCGAAAGGTAGCCAGCAGGCTGGATGGAGGTACAGGCCTAAGCTCAACTCTCAGAAGTGTGTATGCATGGGAGCAGATGTCTGCTACCCACTCGACATGGAGTTGGAAACCTAGCTACACTCTGATTGAAGAAGGCCATTGGAAATCGCTGTATTCAACTCAGATACACAGGAGTTCAGGCCCATGCTTACACATGCTTTTCCCACAACCTCTCCTCAGCCACTAACATTAGGATGTTAGCAGCTACGCCTACAGTCAGCAGGATGCGGAGGGTTCTGCGCCGTCCTCAGCACTCCCAGGGAAGCATGCCTAGAAGCCAGCTCTCAACTAGCTGCATTCTTATGGCAGTGTGAAGGTAGCAGTATTCTGAGTCAGGAGGTTCCCAGATTACCACTCTACTGCACCTGGAGATACCCTCCAGGTCTGCATTGTTAACTTGTCTCAGAAGCCTCTGGCAAAGTCTCTGGTGAAGACCTGCGAAACTCACTCTGCAGGCAGTGTGGAACTGTGAGGGACTGAGGGTGAGCTCAACTCTCAGAAGTAAGATGTTTTGGACAAGGCGTTCAGCTACCTCTCACGTATGGAACTTAGTATGTAGCACCAGTCTACCCCAGGAATTACTGGAAATCGCTGATTGAGCTTGGAGGCACTAGTCTTGTGTGCCGGAGATTCCATTACCTCTCCTCTCCCAACACTTCGTCAACAGCGAGCCTAGGCCTTTTGAAGCGAAAGGTAGCCAGGCGGATGGAGGAACAGGCCATAAGCTCAACTCTCAGAAGTGTGTATGCATGGGAGGCAGATGTCTGCTACCCATCGGACATGGGAGTTGGAACCTAGCTACACTCTGATTGAAGAAGGCTTGGAAATCGCTGTATTCAACTCAGATACACGGAGTTCAGGCCCAATGCTTACACATGCTTTTCCCCAACCTATCCCACTCACTAGGAGTTAGCAGCACGCTACAGTCAGGCAGGATGCGGGAGGGTTCTGCCCTGTCCTCAGCTCTCCAGGGAAGCATGCCTAGAAGCCAGCTCTCAACTAGCTGCATTCTTATGGCAGTGTGAAGGTAGCAGTATTCTGAGTCAGGAGGTTCCCAGATTACCACTCTACTGCACCTGGAGATACCCTCCAGGTCTGCATTGTTAACTTGCGTCTCAGAGCCTCTGGCAAAAGTCGTGGTGAAGACGTGCGAAACTCACTCTGCAGGCAGTGTGGAACTGTGAGGGACTGAGGGTGAGCTCAACTCTCAGAAGTAAGATGATTTTGGACAAGGCGTTCAGCTACCTTCTCACATATGGAACTTAGTATGTAGCACCAGTCTACCCCAGGAATTACTGGGAAATCGCTGGATTGAGCTTGGAGGCACTAGTCTTGTGTGCCGGGAGATTCCAGTTACCTCTCCCAACACTTCGTCAAGCAGCGAGCCTAGGCCTTTTGGAAGCGAAAGGTAGCCAGGCAGGAGGAGGGACAGGCCATAGCTCAACTCTCAGAAGTGTGTATGCATGGGAGGCAGATGTCTGCTACCCACTCGACATGGGAGTTGGAACCTAGCTACACTCTGAAGATTTGGAAATCGCTGTATTCAACTCAGATACACAGTTCAGGCCCAATGCTTACACATGCTTTTCCCACAACCTATCCAGCCACTAACATAGGAGTTAGCAGGTACGTCTACAGTCAGGCAGGATGCGGGAGGGTTCTGCCCTGTCCTCAGCTCTCACAAGGAAGCATGCCTAGAAGCCAGCTCTCAACTAGCTGCATTCTTATGACAGTGTGAAGGTAGCAGTATTCTGAGTAGGAGGTTCCCAGATTACCACTCTACTCACCTGGAGATACCCTCCAAGTCTTGCATTGTTAACTTCGTCTCAGAGTCCTTGGCCAAACAAATTCTCTGGTGAAGGACGTGGGAAACTCACTACTGCAGGCAGTTGTGGTAACTGTTGAGGACCTGAGGGCTGAAGCCTCAACTGTCAGCAGTAAGATGATTTTGGACAAGGCGTTCAGCTACCTTCTCACATATGGAACTTAGTATGTAGCACCAGTCTACCCCAGGAATTACTGGGAAATCGCTGGATTGAGCTTGGAGGCACTAGTCTTGTGTGCCGGCAGATTCCAGTTACCTCTCCCAACACTTCGGTGAAGCAGCGAGCCTAGGCCTTTTGGAAGCGAAAGGTAGCTGCAGGCAGGAGGTAGGGTTACAGGCCATAAGCTCAACTCTCAGAAGTGGTATGCATGGGAGGCAGATGTCTGCTACCCACTCGGACATGCGAGTGGGAACCTAGCTACACTCTGATGAAGAAGGACTTTGGAAATCGCTGTATTCAACTCAGATACACGTGGGTTCAGGCACAACGATTCCACATGCTTTTCTCACAACCTTTCCCTGCCACTAACATGAGGACGTTAGCAGCTCCTTCTACAGTCAAGCAGGATGCGGGAGGGTTGTGCCCTGTCCTTAGCTCTCACAGGGAAGCATGCCTTGAAGCCAGCTGTCAACTAGCTGCATTCTTATGGCAGGGTGAAGGTAGCAGTTATTCTGAGTCAGGAGGTTCCCAGATTACCACTCTACTGCACCTGGAGATACCCTCCAGGTCTCATTGTAACTTGCGTCTAGAAGCCTCTGGCAAACGTCTCTGGTGAAGACGTGGAAACTCACTTCTGCAGGCACGTGTGGAACTGGTGAGGGAACTGAGGTGAGCTCAACTCTCAGAAGTAAGATGTTTTGGACAAGGCGTTCAGCTACCTTCTCACGTATGGAACTTAGTATGTAGCACCAGTCTACCCAGGAATTACTAGGAAATCGCTGGATTGAGCTTGGAGGCACTCGTCTTGTGTGCCGGGAGATTCCAGTTACCTCTCCCAACACTTCGTCAAGCAGCGAGCCTAGGCCTTTTGGAAGCGAAAGGTAGCGCAGGCAGGATGGGTTACAGGCCATAAGCTCAACTCTCAGAAGTGTGTATGCATGGGAGGCAGATGTCTGCTACCCACTCGGACATGGAGTTGGAACCTAGCTACACTCTGATTGAAGAAGGTTGGAAATCGCTGTATTCAACTCAGATACACAGTTCAGGCCCATGCTTACACATGCTTTTCCCAACCTTCCGCCACTAACATAGGAGTTAGCAGCGCTACAGTCAGCAGGATGCGGGAGGGTTCTGTGCCCTGTCCTCAGCTCTCACAGGGAAGCATGCCTAGAAGCCAGCTCTCAACTAGCTGCATTCTTATGGCAGTGAAGGTAGCAGTATTCTGAGACAGGAGGTTCCCAGATTACCACTCTACTGCACCTGGAGATACCCTCCAGGTCTGCATTGTTAACTTGCGTCTCAGAAGCCTCTGGCAAACGTCTCTGGTGAAGACGTGCGAAACTCACTCTGCAGGCAGTGTGGAACTGTGAGGGACTGAGGGTGAGCTCAACTCTCAGAAGTAAGATGTTTTGGACAAGGCGTTCAGCTACCTTCACGTATGGAACTTAGTATGTAGCACCAGTCTACCCCAGGAATTACTAGGAAATCGCTGGATTGAGCTTGGAGGCACTAGTCTTGTGTGCCGGGAGATTCTTCCAGTTACCTCTCCCAACACTTCGTCAAGCAGCGAGCCTAGGCCTTTTGGAAGCGAAAGGTAGCCAGGCAGGATGGGGGTTACAGGCCATAAGCTCAACTCTCAGAAGTGTGTATGCATGGGAGGCAGATGTCTGCTACCCACTCGGACATGGGAGTTGGAACCTAGCTACACTCTGAAGAAGGATTTGGAAATCGCTGTATTCAACTCAGATACACGGGAGTTCAGGCCCAATGCTTACACATGCTTTTCCACACACCTCTCCCACTAACATAAGGAGGTTAGCAGCTACGTCTACAGTCAGGCAGGATGCGGGAGGGTTCTGCCCTGTCCTCAGCTCTCACAGGGAAGCATGCCTAGAAGCCAGCTCTCAACTAGCTGCATTCTTATGGCAGTGTGAAGGTAGCAGTATTCTGAGTCAGGAGGTTCCCAGATTACCACTCTACTGCACCTGGAGATACCCTCCAGGTCTGCATTGTTAACTTGCGTCTCAGAGCCTCTGGCAAAAGTCTCTGGTGAAGACGTGAAACTCACTCTGCAGGCAGTGTGGAACTGTGAGGGACTGAGGGTGAGCTCAACTCTCAGCAGTAAGATGATTTTGGACAAGGCGTTCAGCTACCTTCTCACATATGGAACTTAGTATGTAGCACCAGTCTACCCCAGGAATTACTGGGAAATCGCTGGATTGAGCTTGGAGGCACTAGTCTTGTGTGCCGGGAGATTCCAGTTACCTCTCCCAACACTTCGGTGAAGCAGCGAGCCTAGGCCTTTTGGAAGCGAAAGGTAGCTGCAGGCAGGAGGTAGGGTTACAGGCCATAAGCTCAACTCTCAGAAGTGGGTATGCATGGGAGGCAGATGTCTGCTACCCACTCGGACATGCGAGTGGGAACCTAGCTACACTCTGATGAAGAAGGACTTTGGAAATCGCTGTATTCAACTCAGATACACGTGGGTTCAGGCACAACGATTCCACATGCTTTTCTCACAACCTTTCCCTGCCACTAACATGAGGACGTTAGCAGCTCCTTCTACAGTCAAGCAGGATGCGGGAGGGTTGTGCCCTGTCCTTAGCTCTCACAGGGAAGCATGCCTTGAAGCCAGCTGTCAACTAGCTGCATTCTTATGGCAGGGTGAAGGTAGCAGTATTCTGAGACAGGAGGTTCCCAGATTACCACTCTACTGCACCTGGAGATACCCTCCAGGTCTGCATTGTTAACTTGCGTCTCAGAGCCTCTGGCAAACGTCTCTGGTGAAGACGTGCGAAACTCACTCTGCAGGCAGTGTGGAACTGTGAGGGACTGAGGGTGAGCTCAACTCTCAGAGTAAGATGTTTTGGACAAGGCGTTCATACCTACTCACGTATGGAACTTAGTATGTAGCACCAGTCTACCCCAGGAATTACTAGGAAATCGCTGGATTGAGCTTGGAGGCACTAGTCTTGTGTGCCGGGAGATTCCAGTTACCTCTCCCAACACTTCGTCAAGCAGCGAGCCTAGGCCTTTTAAGCGAAAGGTAGCCAGGCAGGATGGAGGGTTACAGGCCATAAGCTCAACTCTCAGAAGTGTGTATGCATGGGAGGCAGATGTCTGCTACCCACTCGGACATGGGAGTTGGAACCTAGCTACACTCTATTGAAGAAGGATTTGGAAATCGCTGTATTCAACTCAGATACACGGGAGTTCAGGCCCAATGCTTACACATGCTTTTCCCACAACCTATCCCAGCCACTAACATAGGAGTTAGCAGCTACGTCTACAGTCAGGCAGGATGCGGGAGGGTTGCCCTGTCCTCAGCTCTCACAGGGAAGCATGCCTAGAAGCCAGCTCTCAACTAGCTGCATTCTTATGGCAGTGTGAAGGTAGCAGTATTCTGAGTAGGAGGTTCCCAGATTACCACTCTACTGCACCTGGAGATACCCTCCAGGTCTGCATTGTTAACTTGCGTCTCAGAGCCTCTGGCAAAAGTCTCTGGTGAAGACGTGCGAAACTCACTCTGCAGGCAGTGTGGAACTGTGAGGGACTGAGGGTGAGCTCAACTCTCAGAAGTAAGATGTTTTGGACAAGGCGTTCAGCTACCTTCTCACATATGGAACTTAGTATGTAGCACCAGTCTACCACAGGAATTACTAGGAAATCGCTGGATTGAGCTTGGAGGCACTAGTCTTGTGTGCCGGGAGATTCCAGTTACCTCCCCAACACTTCGTCAAACAGCGAGCCTAGGCCTTTTAGAAGCGAAAGGTAGCCAGCAGGCTGGATGGGGAGGTACAGGCCAAGCTCAACTCTCAGAAGTGTGTATGCATGGGAGGCAGATGTCTGCTACCCACTCGACATGGGAGTTGGAACCTAGCTACACTCTGAAGAAGGATTTGGAAATCGCTGTATTCAACTCAGATACACGGGAGTTCAGGCCCAATGCTTACACATGCTTTTCCCACCCTCTCCAGCCACTAACATAGGAGGTTAGCAGGTACGTCTACAGTCAGGCAGGATGCGGGAGGGTTCTGCCCTGTCCTCAGCTCTCAGGGAAGCATGCCTAGAAGCCAGCTCTCAACTAGCTGCATTCTTATGACAGTGTGAAGGTAGCAGTATTCTGAGTAGGAGGTTCCCAGATTACCACTCTACTGCACCTGGAGATACCCTCCAGGTCTGCATTGTTAACTTGCGTCTCAGAGCCTCTGGCAAAAGTCTCTGGTGAAGACGTGAAACTCACTCTGCAGGCAGTGTGGAACTGTGAGGGACTGAGGGTGAGCTCAACTCTCAGCAGTAAGATGATTTTGGACAAGGCGTTCAGCTACCTTCTCACATATGGAACTTAGTATGTAGCACCAGTCTACCCCAGGAATTACTGGGAAATCGCTGGATTGAGCTTGGAGGCACTAGTCTTGTGTGCCGGGAGATTCCAGTTACCTCTCCCAACACTTCGGTGAAGCAGCGAGCCTAGGCCTTTTGGAAGCGAAAGGTAGCTGCAGGCAGGAGGTAGGGTTACAGGCCATAAGCTCAACTCTCAGAAGTGGGTATGCATGGGAGGCAGATGTCTGCTACCCACTCGGACATGCGAGTGGGAACCTAGCTACACTCTGATGAAGAAGGACTTTGGAAATCGCTGTATTCAACTCAGATACACGTGGGTTCAGGCACAACGATTCCACATGCTTTTCTCACAACCTTTCCCTGCCACTAACATGAGGACGTTAGCAGCTCCTTCTACAGTCAAGCAGGATGCGGGAGGGTTGTGCCCTGTCCTTAGCTCTCACAGGGAAGCATGCCTTGAAGCCAGCTGTCAACTAGCTGCATTCTTATGGCAGGGTGAAGGTAGCAGTATTCTGAGACAGGAGGTTCCCAGATTACCACTCTACTGCACCTGGAGATACCCTCCAGGTCTGCATTGTTAACTTGCGTCTCAGAAGCCTCTGGCAAACGTCTCTGGTGAAGACGTGCGAAACTCACTCTGCAGGCAGTGTGGAACTGTGAGGGACTGAGGGTGAGCTCAACTCTCAGAAGTAAGATGTTTTGGACAAGGCGTTCAGCTACCTACTCACGTATGGAACTTAGTATGTAGCACCAGTCTACCCCAGGAATTACTAGGAAATCGCTGGATTGAGCTTGGAGGCACTCGTCTTGTGTGCCGGGAGATTCCAGTTACCTCTCCCAACACTTCGTCAAGCAGCGAGCCTAGGCCTTTTGGAAGCGAAGCCAGGCAGGATGTAGGGTTACAGGCCATAAGCTCAACTCTCAGAAGTGTGTATGCATGGGAGGCAGATGTCTGCTACCCACTCGGACATGGGAGTTGGAACCTAGCTACACTCTATTGAAGAAGGATTTGGAAATCGCTGTATTCAACTCAGATACACGGGAGTTCAGGCCCAATGCTTACACATGCTTTTCCACAACCTATCCCAGCCACTAACATAGGAGTTAGCAGGTACGTCTACAGTCAGGCAGGATGCGGGAGGGTTCTGCCCTGTCCTCAGCTCTCACAGGGAAGCATGCCTAGAAGCCAGCTCTCAACTAGCTGCATTCTTATGGCAGTGTGAAGGTAGCAGTATTCTGAGTGGAGGTTCCCAGATTACCACTCTACTGCACCTGGAGATACCCTCCAGGTCTGCATTGTTAACTTGCGTCTCAGAGCCTCTGGCAAACTCTGGTGAAGACGTGAAACTCACTCTGCAGGCAGTGTGGAACTGTGAGGGACTGAGGGTGAGCTCAACTCTCAGAAGTAAGATGTTTTGGACAAGGCGTTCAGCTACCTTCACTATGGAACTTAGTATGTAGCACCAGTCTACCCCAGGAATTACTAGGAAATCGCTGATTGAGCTTGGAGGCACTAGTCTTGTGTGCCGGGAGATTCCAGTTACCTCTCCCAACACTTCGTCAAGCAGCGAGCCTAGGCCTTTTGGAAGCGAAAGGTAGCGCAGGCAGGATGGAGGGTTACAGGCCATGCTCAACTCTCAGAAGTGTGTATGCATGGGAGGCAGATGTCTGCTACCCACTCGGACATGGGAGTTGGAACCTAGCTACACTCTATTGAAGAAGGTTTGGAAATCGCTGTATTCAACTCAGATACACGGGAGTTCAGGCCCAATGCTTACACATGCTTTTCCCACAACCTTCCGCCACTAACATAGGAGTTAGCAGCGTCTACAGTCAGGCAGGATGCGGGAGGGTTCTGCCCTGTCCTCTCACAGGGAAGCATGCCTAAGCCAGCTCTCAACTAGCTGCATTCTTATGACAGTGTGAAGGTAGCAGTATTCTGAGACAGGAGGTTCCCAGATTACCACTCTACTGCACCTGGAGATACCCTCCAGGTCTGCATTGTTAACTTGCGTCTCAGAGCCTCTGGCAAACGTCTCTGGTGAAGACGTGCGAAACTCACTCTGCAGGCAGTGTGGAACTGTGAGGGACTGAGGGTGAGCTCAACTCTCAGAAGTAAGATGATTTTGGACAAGGCGTTCAGCTACCTTCTCACATATGGAACTTAGTATGTAGCACCAGTCTACCCCAGGAATTACTGGGAAATCGCTGGATTGAGCTTGGAGGCACTAGTCTTGTGTGCCGGGAGATTCCAGTTACCTCTCCCAACACTTCGTGAAGCAGCGAGCCTAGGCCTTTTGGAAGCGAAAGGTAGCTGCAGGCAGGAGGTAGGGTTACAGGCCATAAGCTCAACTCTCAGAAGTGGGTATGCATGGGAGGCAGATGTCTGCTACCCACTCGGACATGCGAGTGGGAACCTAGCTACACTCTGATGAAGAAGGACTTTGGAAATCGCTGTATTCAACTCAGATACACGTGGGTTCAGGCACAACGATTCCACATGCTTTTCTCACAACCTTTCCCTGCCACTAACATGAGGACGTTAGCAGCTCCTTCTACAGTCAAGCAGGATGCGGGAGGGTTGTGCCCTGTCCTTAGCTCTCACAGGGAAGCATGCCTTGAAGCCAGCTGTCAACTAGCTGCATTCTTATGGCAGGTGAAGGTAGCAGTATTCTGAGACAGGAGGTTCCCAGATTACCACTCTACTGCACCTGGAGATACCCTCCAGGTCTGCATTGTTAACTTGCGTCTCAGAGCCTCTGGCAAACGTCTCTGGTGAAGACGTGCGAAACTCACTCTGCAGGCAGTGTGGAACTGTGAGGGACTGAGGGTGAGCTCAACTCTCAGAAGTAAGATGTTTTGGACAAGGCGTTCAGCTACCTTCTCACATATGGAACTTAGTATGTAGCACCAGTCTACCCCAGGAATTACTGGAAATCGCTGATTGAGCTTGGAGGCACTCTTGTGTGCCGGGAGATTCCAGTTACCTCTCCCAACACTTCGTCAAGCAGCGAGCCTAGGCCTTTTGGAAGCGAAAGGTAGCCAGGCAGGAGGATGGGGACAGGCCATGAGCTCAACTCTCAGAAGTGTGTATGCATGGGAGGCAGATGTCTGCTACCCACTCGGACATGGGAGTTGGAACCTAGCTACACTCCTATTGAAAGAGTTGGAAATCGCTGTATTCAACTCAGCTACACGGGAGTCAGGCCCAATGCTTACACATGCTTTTCCCACAACCTATCCCAGCCACTAACATGAGGATGTTAGCAGGTACGTCTACAGTCAGGCAGGATGCGGGAGGGTTCTGCCCTCTCCTCAGCTCTCACAGGGAAGCATGCCTAGAAGCCAGCTCTCAACTAGCTGCATTCTTATGGCAGTGTGAAGGTAGCAGTATTCTGAGACAGGAGGTTCCCAGATTACCACTCTACTGCACCTGGAGATACCCTCCAGGTCTGCATTGTTAACTTGCGTCTCAGAGCCTCTGGCAAAGTCTCTGGTGAAGACGTGAAACTCACTCTGCAGGCAGTGTGGAACTGTGAGGGACTGAGGGTGAGCTCAACTCTCAGAAGTAAGATGATTTTGGACAAGGCGTTCAGCTACCTTCACATATGGAACTTAGTATGTAGCACCAGTCTACCCAGGAATTACTGGAAATCGCTGGATTGAGCTTGGAGGCACTAGTCTTGTGTGCCGGGAGATTCCAGTTACCTCTCCCAACACTTCGTCAAGCAGCGAGCCTAGGCCTTTTGGAAGCGAAAGGTAGCCAGCAGGCAGGATGGGGGTACAGGCCATAAGCTCAACTCTCAGAAGTGTGTATGCATGGGAGGCAGATGTCTGCTACCCACTCGGACATGGGAGTTGGAACCTAGCTACACTCTGATTGAAGAAGGATTTGGAAATCGCTGTATTCAACTCAGATACACGGGTTCAGGCCCAATGCTTACACATGCTTTTCCACAACCTTCCCAGCCACTAACATAGGAGGTTAGCAGCGTCTACAGTCAGGCAGGATGCGGGAGGGTTCTGCCCTGTCCTCAGCTCTCACAGGGAAGCATGCCTAGAAGCCAGCTCTCAACTAGCTGCATTCTTATGGCAGGGTGAAGGTAGCAGTATTCTGAGTCAGGAGGTTCCCAGATTACCACTCTACTGCACCTGGAGATACCCTCCAGGTCTGCATTGTTAACTTGGGTCTCATAGCCTCGGGCAAACGTCTCTGGTGAAGACGTGCGAAACTCACTCTGCAGGCAGTGTGGAACTGTGAGGGACTGAGGGTGAGCTCAACTCTCAGAAGTAAGATGATTTTGGACAAGGCGTTCAGCTACCTTCTCACATATGGAACTTAGTATGTAGCACCAGTCTACCCCAGGAATTACTGGGAAATCGCTGGATTGAGCTTGGAGGCACTAGTCTTGTGTGCCGGCAGATTCCAGTTACCTCTCCCAACACTTCGGTGAAGCAGCGAGCCTAGGCCTTTTGGAAGCGAAAGGTAGCTGCAGGCAGGAGGTTGGGTTACAGGCCATAAGCTCAACTCTCAGAAGTGGGTATGCATGGGAGGCAGATGTCTGCTACCCACTCGGACATGCGAGTGGGAACCTAGCTACACTCTGATGAAGAAGGACTTTGGAAATCGCTGTATTCAACTCAGATACACGTGGGTTCAGGCACAACGATTCCACATGCTTTTCTCACAACCTTTCCCTGCCACTAACATGAGGACGTTAGCAGCTCCTTCTACAGTCAAGCAGGATGCGGGAGGGTTGTGCCCTGTCCTTAGCTCTCACAGGGAAGCATGCCTTGAAGCCAGCTGTCAACTAGCTGCATTCTTATGGCAGAGTGAAGGTAGCAGTATTCTGAGACAGGAGGTTCCCAGATTACCACTCTACTGCACCTGGAGATACCCTCCAGGTCTGCATTGTTAACTTGCGTCTCAGAAGCCTCTGGCAAACGTCTCTGGTGAAGACGTGCGAAACTCACTCTGCAGGCAGTGTGGAACTGTGAGGGACTGAGGGTGAGCTCAACTCTCAGAAGTAAGATGTTTTGGACAAGGCGTTCAGCTACCTTCTCACGTATGGAACTTAGTATGTAGCACCAGTCTACCCCAGGAATTACTAGGAAATCGCTGATTGAGCTTGGAGGCACTAGTCTTGTGTGCCGGGAGATTCCAGTTACCTCTCCCAACACTTCGTCAAGCAGCGAGCCTAGGCCTTTTGGAAGCGAAAGGTAGCGCAGGCAGGATGGAGGGTTACAGGCCATAAGCTCAACTCTCAGAAGTGTGTATGCATGGGAGGCAGATGTCTGCTACCCACTCGGACATGGGAGTTGGAACCTAGCTACACTCTATGAAGAAGGATTTGGAAATCGCTGTATTCAACTCAGATACACGGGAGTTCAGGCCCAATGCTTACACATGCTTTTCCCACAACCTATCCGCCACTAACATAAGGAGTTAGCAGCGTCTACAGTCAGGCAGGATGCGGGAGGGTTCTGCCCTGTCCTCAGCTCTCACAGGGAAGCATGCCTAGAAGCCAGCTCTCAACTAGCTGCATTCTTATGGCAGTGTGAAGGTAGCAGTATTCTGAGTAGGAGGTTCCCAGATTACCACTCTACTGCACCTGGAGATACCCTCCAGGTCTGCATTGTTAACTTGCGTCTCAGAGCCTCTGGCAAAAGTCTCTGGTGAAGACGTGCGAAACTCACTCTGCAGGCAGTGTGGAACTGTGAGGGACTGAGGGTGAGCTCAACTCTCAGAAGTAAGATGATTTTGGACAAGGCGTTCAGCTACCTTCTCACATATGGAACTTAGTATGTAGCACCAGTCTACCCAGGAATTACTAAATCGCTGGATTGAGCTTGGAGGCACTAGTCTTGTGTGCCGGGAGATTCCAGTTACCTCTCCCAACACTTCGTCAAGCAGCGAGCCTAGGCCTTTTGGAAGCGAAAGGTAGCCAGGCAGGAGAGGGAGGTTACAGGCCATAAGCTCAACTCTCAGAAGTGTGTATGCATGGGAGGCAGATGTCTGCTACCCACTCGGACATGGAGTTGGAACCTAGCTACACTCTGATGAAGAAGGTTTGGAAATCGCTGTATTCAACTCAGATACACGGGAGTTCAGGCCCAATGCTTACACATGCTTTTCCCACAACCTTCCAGCCACTAACATAGGAGTTAGCAGCTCCTACAGTCAGGCAGGATGCGGGAGGGTTGCGCCTGTCCTCAGCTCTCACAGGGAAGCATGCCTAGAAGCCAGCTCTCAACTAGCTGCATTCTTATGGCAGTGAAGGTAGCAGTATTCTGAGTCAGGAGGTTCCCAGATTACCACTCTACTGCACCTGGAGATACCCTCCAGGTCTGCATTGTTAACTTGCGTCTCATAGCCTCTGGCAAAGTCTCTGGTGAAGACGTGCGAAACTCACTCTGCAGGCAGTGTGGAACTGTGAGGGACTGAGGGTGAGCTCAACTCTCAGAAGTAAGATGATTTTGGACAAGGCGTTCAGCTACCTTCTCACATATGGAACTTAGTATGTAGCACCAGTCTACCCCAGGAATTACTGGGAAATCGCTGGATTGAGCTTGGAGGCACTAGTCTTGTGTGCCGGGAGATTCCAGTTACCTCTCCCAACACTTCGGTGAAGCAGCGAGCCTAGGCCTTTTGGAAGCGAAAGGTAGCTGCAGGCAGGAGGTAGGGTTACAGGCCATAAGCTCAACTCTCAGAAGTGGGTATGCATGGGAGGCAGATGTCTGCTACCCACTCGGACATGCGAGTGGGAACCTAGCTACACTCTGATGAAGAAGGACTTTGGAAATCGCTGTATTCAACTCAGATACACGTGGGTTCAGGCACAACGATTCCACATGCTTTTCTCACAACCTTTCCCTGCCACTAACATGAGGACGTTAGCAGCTCCTTCTACAGTCAAGCAGGATGCGGGAGGGTTGTGCCCTGTCCTTAGCTCTCACAGGGAAGCATGCCTTGAAGCCAGCTGTCAACTAGCTGCATTCTTATGGCAGGGTGAAGGTAGCAGTATTCTGAGACAGGAGGTTCCCAGATTACCACTCTACTGCACCTGGAGATACCCTCCAGGTCTGCATTGTTAACTTGCGTCTCAGAAGCCTCTGGCAAACGTCTCTGGTGAAGACGTGCGAAACTCACTCTGCAGGCAGTGTGGAACTGTGAGGGACTGAGGGTGAGCTCAACTCTCAGAAGTAAGATGTTTTGGACAAGGCGTTCAGCTACCTTCTCACGTATGGAACTTAGTATGTAGCACCAGTCTACCCCAGGAATTACTAGGAAATCGCTGATTGAGCTTGGAGGCACTAGTCTTGTGTGCCGGGAGATTCCAGTTACCTCTCCCAACACTTCGTCAAGCAGCGAGCCTAGGCCTTTTGGAAGCGAAAGGTAGCCAGGCAGGATGGGGTTACAGGCCATAAGCTCAACTCTCAGAAGTGTGTGCATGGGAGGCAGATGTCTGCTACCCACTCGGACATGGGAGTTGGAACCTAGCTACACTCTATTGAAGAAGGATGTGGAAATCGCTGTATTCAACTCAGATACACGGGAGTTCAGGCCCAATGCTTACACATGCTTTTCCCACAACCTATCCCAGCCACTAACATAGGAGTTAGCAGGTACGTCTACACAGTCAGGCAGGATGCGGGAGGGTTCTGCCCTGTCCTCAGCTCTCACAGGGAAGCATGCCTAGAAGCCAGCTCTCAACTAGCTGCATTCTTATGGCAGTGTGAAGGTAGCAGTATTCTGAGTGGAGGTTCCCAGATTACCACTCTACTGCACCTGGAGATACCCTCCAGGTCTGCATTGTTAACTTGCGTCTCAGAGCCTCTGGCAAAAGTCTCTGGTGAAGACGTGCGAAACTCACTCTGCAGGCAGTGTGGAACTGTGAGGGACTGAGGGTGAGCTCAACTCTCAGAAGTAAGATGATTTTGGACAAGGCGTTCAGCTACCTTCTCATATGGAACTTAGTATGTAGCACCAGTCTACCCCAGGAATTACTGGGAAATCGCTGGATTGAGCTTGGAGGCACTAGTCTTGTGTGCCGGGAGATTCCAGTTACCTCTCCCAACACTTCGTCAAGCAGCGAGCCTAGGCCTTTTGGAAGCGAAAGGTAGCCAGCAGGCAGGAGGAGGGTTACAGGCCATAAGCTCAACTCTCAGAAGTGTATGCATGGGAGGCAGATGTCTGCTACCCACTCGGACATGGGTGGAACCTAGCTACACTCTGATGAAGAAGGACTTTGGAAATCGCTGTATTCAACTCAGATACACGTGTTCAGGCCCATTCACATGCTTTTCCACAACCTTCTGCCACTAACAGAGTTAGCAGCTCGCTACAGTCAGCAGGATGCGGGAGGGTTCTGCCCTGTCCTCAGCTCTCACAGGGAAGCATGCCTTGAAGCCAGCTCTCAACTAGCTGCATTCTTATGGCAGGTGAAGGTAGCAGTATTCTGAGACAGGAGGTTCCCAGATTACCACTCTACTGCACCTGGAGATACCCTCCAGGTCTGCATTGTTAACTTGCGTCTCAGAAGCCTCTGGCAAACGTCTCTGGTGAAGACGTGCGAAACTCACTCTGCAGGCAGTGTGGAACTGTGAGGGACTGAGGGTGAGCTCAACTCTCAGAAGTAAGATGTTTGGACAAGGCGTTCAGCTACCTTCACGTATGGAACTTAGTATGTAGCACCAGTCTACCCCAGGAATTACTAGGAAATCGCTGATTGAGCTTGGAGGCACTAGTCTTGTGTGCCGGGAGATTCCAGTTACCTCTCCCAACACTTCGTCAAGCAGCGAGCCTAGGCCTTTTGGAAGCGAAAGGTAGCCAGGCAGGATGGAGGGTTACAGGCCATAAGCTCAACTCTCAGAAGTGTGTATGCATGGGAGGCAGATGTCTGCTACCCACTCGGACATGGGAGTTGGAACCTAGCTACACTCTGAAGAAGGATTTGGAAATCGCTGTATTCAACTCAGATACACAGTTCAGGCCCAATGCTTACACATGCTTTTCCACAACCTTCCCCACTAACATAGGAGTTAGCAGCTACGTCTACAGTCAGGCAGGATGCGGGAGGGTTCTGCCCTGTCCTCAGCTCTCACAGGGAAGCATGCCTAGAAGCCAGCTCTCAACTAGCTGCATTCTTATGGCAGTGTGAAGGTAGCAGTATTCTGAGTCAGGAGGTTCCCAGATTACCACTCTACTGCACCTGGAGATACCCTCCAGGTCTGCATTGTTAACTTGCGTCTCATAGCCTCTGGCAAAAGTCTCTGGTGAAGACGTGCGAAACTCACTCTGCAGGCAGTGTGGAACTGTGAGGGACTGAGGGTGAGCTCAACTCTCAGAGTAAGATGATTTTGGACAAGGCGTTCAGCTACCTTCTCACATATGGAACTTAGTATGTAGCACCAGTCTACCCCAGGAATTACTGGGAAATCGCTGGATTGAGCTTGGAGGCACTAGTCTTGTGTGCCGGGAGATTCCAGTTACCTCTCCCAACACTTCGGTGAAGCAGCGAGCCTAGGCCTTTTGGAAGCGAAAGGTAGCTGCAGGCAGGAGGTAGGGTTACAGGCCATAAGCTCAACTCTCAGAAGTGGGTATGCATGGGAGGCAGATGTCTGCTACCCACTCGGACATGCGAGTGGGAACCTAGCTACACTCTGATGAAGAAGGACTTTGGAAATCGCTGTATTCAACTCAGATACACGTGGGTTCAGGCACAACGATTCCACATGCTTTTCTCACAACCTTTCCCTGCCACTAACATGAGGACGTTAGCAGCTCCTTCTACAGTCAAGCAGGATGCGGGAGGGTTGTGCCCTGTCCTTAGCTCTCACAGGGAAGCATGCCTTGAAGCCAGCTGTCAACTAGCTGCATTCTTATGGCAGGGTGAAGGTAGCAGTATTCTGAGACAGGAGGTTCCCAGATTACCACTCTACTGCACCTGGAGATACCCTCCAGGTCTGCATTGTTAACTTGCGTCTCAGAGCCTCTGGCAAACGTCTCTGGTGAAGACGTGCGAAACTCACTCTGCAGGCAGTGTGGAACTGTGAGGGACTGAGGGTGAGCTCAACTCTCAGAAGTAAGATGTTTTGGACAAGGCGTTCAGCTACCTTCTCACGTATGGAACTTAGTATGTAGCACCAGTCTACCCCAGGAATTACTAGGAAATCGCTGATTGAGCTTGGAGGCACTAGTCTTGTGTGCCGGGAGATTCCAGTTACCTCTCCCAACACTTCGTCAAGCAGCGAGCCTAGGCCTTTTGGAAGCGAAAGGTAGCTGCAGGCAGGATGGAGGTTACAGGCCATAAGCTCAACTCTCAGAAGTGTGTATGCATGGGAGGCAGATGTCTGCTACCCACTCGGACATGGGAGTTGGAACCTAGCTACACTCTATTGAAGAAGGATTTGGAAATCGCTGTATTCAACTCAGATACACGGGAGTTCAGGCCCAATGCTTACACATGCTTTTCCCCAACCTATCCAGCCACTAACATAGGAGGTTAGCAGGTACGTCTACAGTCAGGCAGGATGCGGGAGGGTTCTGCCCTGTCCTCAGCTCTCACAGGGAAGCATGCCTAGAAGCCAGCTCTCAACTAGCTGCATTCTTATGACAGTGTGAAGGTAGCAGTATTCTGAGTAGGAGGTTCCCAGATTACCACTCTACTGCACCTGGAGATACCCTCCAGGTCTGCATTGTTAACTTGCGTCTCAGAGCCTCTGGCAAAAGTCTCTGGTGAAGACGTGCGAAACTCACTCTGCAGGCAGTGTGGAACTGTGAGGGACTGAGGGTGAGCTCAACTCTCAGAAGTAAGATGATTTTGGACAAGGCGTTCAGCTACCTTCTCACATATGGAACTTAGTATGTAGCACCAGTCTACCCCAGGAATTACTGGAAATCGCTGGATTGAGCTTGGAGGCACTAGTCTTGTGTGCCGGGAGATTCCAGTTACCTCTCCCAACACTTCGTGAAGCAGCGAGCCTAGGCCTTTTGGAAGCGAAAGGTAGCCAGGCAGGAGGAGGGTTACAGGCCATAAGCTCAACTCTCAGAAGTGTGTATGCATGGGAGGCAGATGTCTGCTACCCACTCGGACATGGGAGTTGGAACCTAGCTACACTCTGAAAGAAGGACTTTGGAAATCGCTGTATTCAACTCAGATACACGTTCAGGCCCAACGATTCACATGCTTTTCACAACCTTCTGCCACTAACATGAGGAGTTAGCAGCTCCTACAGTCAGCAGGATGCGGGAGGGTTCTGCCCTGTCCTTAGCTCTCACAGGGAAGCATGCCTTGAAGCCAGCTCTCAACTAGCTGCATTCTTATGGCAGGTGAAGGTAGCAGTATTCTGAGTCAGGAGGTTCCCAGATTACCACTCTACTGCACCTGGAGATACCCTCCAGGTCTGCATTGTTAACTTGCGTCTCAGAGCCTCTGGCAAACGTCTCTGGTGAAGACGTGCGAAACTCACTCTGCAGGCAGTGTGGAACTGTGAGGGACTGAGGGTGAGCTCAACTCTCAGAAGTAAGATGATTTTGGACAAGGCGTTCAGCTACCTTCTCACATATGGAACTTAGTATGTAGCACCAGTCTACCCCAGGAATTACTGGGAAATCGCTGGATTGAGCTTGGAGGCACTAGTCTTGTGTGCCGGGAGATTCCAGTTACCTCTCCCAACACTTCGTGAAGCAGCGAGCCTAGGCCTTTTGGAAGCGAAAGGTAGCTGCAGGCAGGAGGTAGGGTTACAGGCCATAAGCTCAACTCTCAGAAGTGGTATGCATGGGAGGCAGATGTCTGCTACCCACTCGGACATGCGAGTGGAACCTAGCTACACTCTGATGAAGAAGGACTTTGGAAATCGCTGTATTCAACTCAGATACACGGGGTTCAGGCACAACGATTCCACATGCTTTTCTCACAACCTTTCCCTGCCACTAACATGAGGACGTTAGCAGCTCCTCTACAGTCAAGCAGGATGCGGGAGGGTTGTGCCCTGTCCTTAGCTCTCACAGGGAAGCATGCCTTGAAGCCAGCTGTCAACTAGCTGCATTCTTATGGCAGGTGAAGGTAGCAGTATTCTGAGACAGGAGGTTCCCAGATTACCACTACTGCACCTGGAGATACCCTCCAGGTCTGCATTGTTAACTTGCGTCTCATAGCCTCTGGCAAACGTCTCTGGTGAAGACGTGCGAAACTCACTCTGCAGGCAGTGTGGAACTGTGAGGGACTGAGGGTGAGCTCAACTCTCAGAAGTAAGATGATTTTGGACAAGGCGTTCAGCTACCTTCTCACGTATGGAACTTAGTATGTAGCACCAGTCTACCCCAGGAATTACTGGAAATCGCTGGATTGAGCTTGGAGGCACTAGTCTTGTGTGCCGGGAGATTCCAGTTACCTCTCCCAACACTTCGTCAGCGAGCCTAGGCCTTTTGGAAGCGAAAGGTAGCGCAGGCAGGAGGAGGTTACAGGCCATAAGCTCAACTCTCAGAAGTGTGTATGCATGGGAGGCAGATGTCTGCTACCCACTCGGACATGGGGTTGGAACCTAGCTACACTCTGATGAAGAAGGTTTGGAAATCGCTGTATTCAACTCAGATACACGGGTTCAGGCCCATGCCACACATGCTTTTCCCAACCTTCCCCCACTAACATAGGATTAGCAGCGCTACAGTCAGGCAGGATGCGGGAGGGTTCTGCCCTGTCCTCATCACTCTCAGGGAAGCATGCCTTGAAGCCAGCTCTCAACTAGCTGCATTCTTATGGCAGTGTGAAGGTAGCAGTATTCTGAGTCAGGAGGTTCCCAGATTACCACTCTACTGCACCTGGAGATACCCTCCAGGTCTGCATTGTTAACTTGCGTCTCATAGCCTCTGGCAAACGTCTCTGGTGAAGACGTGCGAAACTCACTCTGCAGGCAGTGTGGAACTGTGAGGGACTGAGGGTGAGCTCAACTCTCAGAAGTAACATGATTTTGGACAAGGCGTTCAGCTACCTTCTCACATATGGAACTTAGTATGTAGCACCAGTCTACCCCAGGAATTACTAGGAAATCGCTCATTGAGCTTGGAGGCACTCGTCTTGTGTGCCGGGAGATTCCAGTTACCTCTCCCAACACTTCGTCAAGCAGCGAGCCTAGGCCTTTTGGAAGCGAAAGGTAGCCAGGCAGATGAGGGTTACAGGCCATAAGCTCAACTCTCAGAAGTGTGTATGCATGGGAGGCAGATGTCTGCTACCCACTCGGACATGGGAGTTGGAACCTAGCTACACTCTGAAGAAGGATTTGGAAATCGCTGTATTCAACTCAGATACACGTTCAGGCCCAATGCTTACACATGCTTTTCCACAACCTTCCCAGCCACTAACATAGGAGTTAGCAGGTACGTCTACAGTCAGGCAGGATGCGGGAGGGTTCTGCCCTGTCCTCAGCTCTCACAGGGAAGCATGCCTAGAAGCCAGCTCTCAACTAGCTGCATTCTTATGGCAGTGTGAAGGTAGCAGTATTCTGAGTCAGGAGGTTCCCAGATTACCACTCTACTGCACCTGGAGATACCCTCCAGGTCTGCATTGTTAACTTGCGTCTCATAGCCTCTGGCAAAAGTCTCTGGTGAAGACGTGGGAAACTCACTCTGCAGGCAGTGTGGAACTGTGAGGGACTGAGGGTGAGCTCAACTCTCAGAGTAAGATGATTTTGGACAAGGCGTTCAGCTACCTTCTCACATATGGAACTTAGTATGTAGCACCAGTCTACCCAGGAATTACTGGGAAATCGCTGGATTGAGCTTGGAGGCACTAGTCTTGTGTGCCGGGATTCCAGTTACCTCTCCCAACACTTCGGTGAAGCAGCGAGCCTAGGCCTTTTGGAAGCGAAAGGTAGCTGCAGGCAGGAGGTAGGGTTACAGGCCATAAGCTCAACTCTCAGAAGTGGGTATGCATGGGAGGCAGATGTCTGCTACCCACTCGGACATGCGAGTGGAACCTAGCTACACTCTGATGAAGAAGGACTTTGGAAATCGCTGTATTCAACTCAGATACACGTGGGTTCAGGCACAATTCCACATGCTTTTCTCCAACCTTTCCCTGCCACTAACATGAGGACGTTAGCAGCTCCTTCTACAGTCAGCAGGATGCGGGAGGGTTGCCCTGTCCTTAGCTCTCACAGGGAAGCATGCCTTGAAGCCAGCTGTCAACTAGCTGCATTCTTATGGCAGGTGAAGGTAGCAGTATTCTGAGACAGGAGGTTCCCAGATTACCACTCTACTGCACCTGGAGATACCCTCCAGGTCTGCATTGTTAACTTGCGTCTCAGAGCCTCTGGCAAACGTCTCTGGTGAAGACGTGCGAAACTCACTCTGCAGGCAGTGTGGAACTGTGAGGGACTGAGGGTGAGCTCAACTCTCAGAAGTAAGATGATTTTGGACAAGGCGTTCAGCTACCTTCTCACGTATGGAACTTAGTATGTAGCACCAGTCTACCCCAGGAATTACTGGAAATCGCTGATTGAGCTTGGAGGCACTAGTCTTGTGTGCCGGGAGATTCCAGTTACCTCTCCCAACACTTCGTCAAGCAGCGAGCCTAGGCCTTTTGGAAGCGAAAGGTAGCCAGGCAGGATGGAGGGTTACAGGCCATAAGCTCAACTCTCAGAAGTGTGTATGCATGGGAGGCAGATGTCTGCTACCCACTCGGACATGGGAGTTGGAACCTAGCTACACTCTATTGAAGAAGGATTTGGAAATCGCTGTATTCAACTCAGATACACGGAGTTCAGGCCCAATGCTTACACATGCTTTTCCACAACCTCCCAGCCACTAACATAGGAGGTTAGCAGGTCGTCTACAGTCAGGCAGGATGCGGGAGGGTTCTGCCCTGTCCTCTCACAGGGAAGCATGCCTTGAAGCCAGCTCTCAACTAGCTGCATTCTTATGGCAGTGTGAAGGTAGCAGTATTCTGAGTAGGAGGTTCCCAGATTACCACTCTACTGCACCTGGAGATACCCTCCAGGTCTGCATTGTTAACTTGCGTCTCAGAGCCTCTGGCAAACGTCTCTGGTGAAGACGTGCGAAACTCACTCTGCAGGCAGTGTGGAACTGTGAGGGACTGAGGGTGAGCTCAACTCTCAGAAGTAAGATGATTTTGGACAAGGCGTTCAGCTACCTTCTCACTATGGAACTTAGTATGTAGCACCAGTCTACCAGGAATTACTAGGAAATCGCTGGATTGAGCTTGGAGGCACTCGTCTTGTGTGCCGGGAGATTCCAGTTACCTCTCCCAACACTTCGTCAAGCAGCGAGCCTAGGCCTTTTGGAAGCGAAAGGTAGCGCAGGCAGGATGTGGGTACAGGCCATAGCTCAACTCTCAGAAGTGTGTATGCATGGGAGGCAGATGTCTGCTACCCCATCGACATGGGAGTTGGAACCTAGCTACACTCCTATGAAGAAGGATGGAAATCGCTGTA
>NW_023330142.1:0-24280 GCF_011100685.1 Canis lupus familiaris
CCCCAACCTCTCCCAGCAACTAACATAAGGATGTTTGAAAAGGGCAGCTACGTCTACAAGTCAGGCAAAGATGCGGGAGTGTTCTGCCATGAACCTCAGCTCTCACAGGGGAAGCAAGCCTAGAAGCCAGCTCTCAAACTAGCTGCGTTCTTATCCCAGTGAGAATGGTAGCAGTATTCTGAGTCAGGAGGTGCCAAGATTACCACTACTACTACTGCCCCTGGAGATACGTCCAGGTCTGCATTGTTAAGTATGCGTCTCCCAAAGGCCTTTGACAAACGGACTCTGGTGAAGACGGTGCGAAACTCACTCTGCAGGCAGTGTGGAACTGTAGGGACTGAGGGTGAGCTCAACTCTCCGAAGTAAAGATGCTTTTGGACAAGGCGTTAGCTACATTCATCACATATATGGAACTTAGTATGTAGCACCAGTCTACCACAGGAATTACTAGGAAATCGCTGGATTAGCTTGGAGGCACTAGTCTTGGTGCCTGGAGACTCCAATTACCTCTCCCAACACTGCCGTCACGCAGCAGGTCTAGGCCTTTTAGAAGCGAAGGGTACTGCAGGCAGGATGTGGAGGTACAGGCCATAAGCTCAACTCTCAGAAGTGTATGCATGGGAGACAGATGTCTGCTACCCACTACGGCATGGGAGTAGGAACCTAGCTACACTCTGATTGAAGAAGGCCGTTGGAAAACGCTGTATTCAACTCAGTACACGTGAGTTCAGGCTCAATGTTACACATGCTATTCCCCCAACCTCTCCCAGCAACTAACATAAGGATGTTAGCAGCTACTTCTACAGTCAGGCAGGATGCGGGAGGGTTCTGCCCTGACCTCAGCTCTCACAGGGAAGCATGCCTAGAAGCCAGCTCTCAACTAGCTGCGTTCTTATCGCAGTGAGAAGGTAGCAGTATTCTGAGTCAGGAGATTCCAAGATTACCACTATACTGCACCTGGAGATACCGTCCAGGTCTGCATTGTTAAGTTGCGATCTCACAAGCTTTGGCAAACGTCTCTGGTGAAGACGTGCGAAACTCACTCTGCAGGCAGTGTGGAACTGTGAGGGACTGAGGGTGAGCTCAACTCTCAGAAGTAAGATGCTTTTGGACAAGGCGTTCAGCTACCTTCTCACATATGGAACTTAGTATGTAGCACCAGTCTACCACAGGAATTACTAGGAAATCGCTGGATTGAGCTTGGAGGCACTAGTCTTGTGTGCCTGGAGACTCCAATTACCTCTCCCAACACTTCCGTCACGCAGCAGATCTAGGCCTTTTAGAAGCGAAGGGTATCTGCAGGCAGGATGTAGAGGTACAGGCCGTAAGCTCAACTCTCAGAAGTATAGCATGGGAGGCAGATGTCTGCTACCCACTAGTACATGGGAGTTGGAACCTAGCTACACTCTGATTGAAGAAGGCCGTTGGAAAACGCTGTATTCAACTCAGATACACGTGAGTTCAGGCCCAATGCTTACACATGCTATTCCCCAACCTCTCCCAGCCACCTAACATTAGGATGTTAGCAGCTACTCCTACAGTCAGGCAGGATGCGGGAGGGTTCTGCCCTGTCCTCAGCTCTCACAGGGAAGCAGGTCCTGAAGCCAGCTCTCAACTAGCTGCATTCCTATGGCAGTGAGAAGGTAGCAGTATTCTGAGTCAGGAGGTTCCAAGATTACCACTCTACTGCACCTGGAGATACCGTCCAGGTCTGCATTGTTAACTTGCGTCTCAGAAGCCTCTGGCAAACGTCTCTGGTGAAGACGTGCGAAACTCACTCTGCAGGCAGTGTGGAACTGTGAGGGACTGAGGGTGAGCTCAACTCTCAGAAGTAAGATGCTTTTGGACAAGGCGTTCAGCCACCTTCTCACATATGGAACTTAGTATGTAGCACCAGTCTACCACAGGAATTACTAGGAAATCGCTGGATTGAGCTTGGAGGCACTAGTCTTGTGTGCCGGGAGACTCCAATTACCTCTCCCAACACTTCCGTCACGCAGCAGGCTTAGGCCTTTTCGAACGCGGAGGGTACAGCAGGCAGGATGTGGAGGTACATGCCATAAGCTTAACTCTCAGAAGGTGTATGCTGGGAGACAGATGCTGTACCACTCGGGCTGGGAGTTGGAAACCTAGCTACACTCTGATTGAAGAAGGCCGTTGGCAAACGCTGAGTCAACTCAGATACACGTGAGTCCAGGCTCAATGTTACACAGGCTATTCCCCAACCTCTCCCAGCACATAACAGAAGGATGTTAGCAGCTACCTCTACCAGTCAGGCAGGATGCGGGAGGGTTCTGCCCTGACCTCAAGTTCTCAGGGAATCATGCCTAGAAAGCCAGCTCGTCACCCCTACGCTGCGTTTCTATGGCAGGGAGAAGGTAGCAGTATTCTGAGTCAGTAGGCTTCCAAGATTACCACTCTACTGCACCTGGAGATACCGTCCAGGTCTGCATTGTTAAGTTGCTTCTCACAAGCCTTTGGCAAACGTCTCTGGTGAAGACGTGCGAAACTCACTCTGCAGGCAGTGTGGAACTGTGAGGGACTGAGGGTGAGCTCAACTCTCAGAAGTAAGATGCTTTTGGACAAGGCGTTCAGCTACCTTCTCACATATGGAACTTAGTATGCAGCACCAGTCTACCACAGGAATTACTAGGAAATCGCTGGATTGAGCTTGGAGGCACTAGTCTTGTGTGCCTGGAGACTCCAATTACCTCTCCCAACACTTCCGTCACGCAGCAGGTCTAGGCCTTTTCGAAGCGAAGGGTACCTGCAGGCAGGATGTGGAGGTACAGGCCATAAGCTCAACTCTCAGAAGTGTGTATGCATGGGAGGCAGATGTCTGCTACCCACTCGTACATGGGAGTTGGAACCTAGCTACACTCTGATTGAAGAAGGCCGTTGGAAAACGCTGTATTCAACTCAGATACACGTGAGTTCAGGCCCAATGCTTACACATGCTATTCCCCCAACCTCTCCCAGCACCTAACATAAGGATGTTAGCAGCTACGTCTACAGTCAGGCAGGATGCGGGAGGGTTCTGCCCTGACCTCAGCTCTCACAGGGAAGCAGGCCTAGAAGTCAGCTCTCAACAAGCTGCGTTCTTATCGCAGTGAGAAGGTAGCAGTATTCTGAGTCAGGAGGTTAAAGATTACCACTCTACTGCACCTGGTGATACCGCCCAGGTCTGCATTGTTAAGTTGCGTCTCACAAGCCTTTGGCAAACGTCTCTGGTGAAGACGTGCGAAACTCACTCTGCAGGCAGTGTGGAACTGTGAGGGACTGAGGGTGAGCTCAACTCTCAGAAGTAAGATGCTTTTGGACAAGGCGTTCAGCCACCTTTTCACATATGGAACTTAGTATGCAGCACCAGTCTACCACAGGAATTACTAGGAAATCGCTGGATTGAGCTTGGAGGCACTAGTCTTGTGTGCCTGGAGACTCCAATTACCTCTCCCAACACTTCCGTCACGCAGCAGGTCTAGGCCTTTTAGAAGCGAAGGGTACCTGCAGGCAGGATGTGGAGGTACAGGCCGTAAGCTCAACTCTCAGAAGTAAGCATGGGAGGCAGATGTCTGCTACCCACTAGTATGGGAGTTGGAACCTAGCTACACTCTGATTGAAGAAGGCCGTTGGAAAACGCTGTATTCAACTCAGATACACGTGAGTTCAGGCCCAATGCTTACACATGCTATTCCCCCAACCTCTCCCAGCACCTAACATAAGGATGTTAGCAGCTACGTCTACAGTCAGGCAGGATGCGGGAGGGTTCTGCCCTGACCTCAGCTCTCACAGGGAAGCATGCCTAGAAGCCAGCTCTCACCTAGCTGCGTTCTTATGGCAGTGAGAAGGTAGCAGTATTCTGAGTCAGTAGGTTCCAAGATTACCACTCTACTGCACCTGGAGATACCGTCCAGGTCTGCATTGTTAAGTTGCGTCTCACAAGCCTTTGGCAAACGTCTCTGGTGAAGACGTGCGAAACTCACTCTGCAGGCAGTGTGGAACTGTGAGGGACTGAGGGTGAGCTCAACTCTCAGAAGTAAGATGCTTTTGGACAAGGCGTTCAGCTACCTTCTCACATATGGAACTTAGTATGTAGCACCAGTCTACCACAGGAATTACTAGGAAATCGCTGGATTGAGCTTGGAGGCACTAGTCTTGTGTGCCTGGAGACTCCAATTACCTCTCCCAACACTTCCGTCACGCAGCAGGCTTAGGCCTTTTCGAAGCGAAGGGTACCTGCAGGCAGGATGTGGAGGTACAGGCCGTAAGCTCAACTCTCAGAAGTAAGCATGGGAGGCAGATGTCTGCTACCCACTAGTACATGGGAGTTGGAACCTAGCTACACTCTGATTGAAGAAGGCCGTTGGAAAACGCTGTATTCAACTCAGATACACGTGAGTTCAGGCTCAATGGTTACACATGCTATTCCCCCAACCTCTCCCAGCACCTAACATAAGGATGTTAGCAGCTACGTCTACAGTCAGGCAGGATGCGGGAGGGTTCTGCCCTGACCTCAGCTCTCACAGGGAAGCATGCCTAGAAGCCAGCTCTCACCTAGCTGCGTTCTTATGGCAGTGAGAAGGTAGCAGTATTCTGAGTCAGGAGGTTCCAAGATTACCACTCTACTGCACCTGGAGATACCGTCCTAGGTCTGCATTGTTAAGTTGCGTCTCACAAGCCTTTGGCAAACGTCTCTGGTGAAGACGTGCGAAACTCACTCTGCAGGCAGTGTGGAACTGTGAGGGACTGAGGGTGAGCTCAACTCTCAGAAGTAAGATGCTTTTGGACAAGGCGTTCAGCTACCTTCTCACATATGGAACTTAGTATGTAGCACCAGTCTACCACAGGAATTACTAGGAAATCGCTGGATTTAGATTGGAGGCACTAGTCTTGTGTGCCTGGAGACTCCAATTACCTCTCCCAACACTTCCGTCACGCAGCAGGCTTAGGCCTTTTCGAAGCGAAGGGTACCTGCAGGCAGGATGTGGAGGTACAGGCCGTAAGCTCAACTCTCAGAAGTAAGCATGGGTGGCAAATGTCTGCTACCCACCCGTTTAGGCAAGTTGGAACCTAGCTACACTCTGATTGAAGAAGGCCATTGGAAAACGCTGTATTCAACTCACATACACGTGAATTCAGGCCCAATGCTTACACATGCTATTCCCCCAACCTCTCCCAGCACCTAACATAAGGATGTTAGCAGCTACGTCTACAGTCAGGCAGGATGCGGGAGGGTTCTGCCCTGACCTCAGCTCTCACAGGGAAGCATGCCTAGAAGCCAGCTCTCACCTAGCTGCGTTCCTATGGCAGTGAGAAGGTAGCAGTATTCTGAGTCAGGAGGTTCCAAGATTACCACTCTACTGCACCTGGAGATACCGTCCTTGTCTGCATTGTTAAGTTGCGTCTCACAAGACTTTGGCAAACGTCTCTGGTGAAGACGTGCGAAACTCACTCTGCAGGCAGTGTGGAACTGTGAGGGACTGAGGGTGAGCTCAACTCTCAGAAGTAAGATGCTTTTGGACAAGGCGTTCAGCTACCTTCTCACATATGGAACTTAGTATGTAGCACCAGTCTACCACAGGAATTACTAGGAAATCGCTGGATTGAGCTTGGAGGCACTAGTCTTGTGTGCCTGGACTCCAATTACCTCTCCCAACACTTCCGTCACGCAGCAGGGCTAGGCCTTTTAGAAGCGAAGGGTAGCTGCAGGCACGATGTGGAGGTACAGGCCGTAAGCTCAACTCTCAGAAGTAAGCATGGGAGGCAGATGTCTGCAACCCACTAGTACATGGGAGTTGGAACCTAGCTACACTCTGATTGAAGAAGGCCGTTGGAAAACGCTGTATTCAACTCAGATACACGTGAGTTCAGGCCCAATGCTGACACATGCTATTCCCCCAACCTCTCCCAGCACCTAACATAAGGATGTTAGCATCTATGTCTACACTCAGGCAGGATGCGGGAGGGTTCTGCCCTGACCTCAGCTCTCACAGGGAAGCATGCCTAGAAGCCAGCTCTCAACTAGCTGCGTTCTTATGGCAGTGAGAAGGTAGCAGTATTCTGAGTCAGGTAGGTTCCAAGATTATCACTCTACTGCACCTGGAGATACCGTCCAGGTCTGCATTGTTAAGTTGCGTCTCACAAGCCTTTGGCAAACGTCTCTGGTGAAGACGTGCGAAACTCACTCTGCAGGCAGTGTGGAACTGTGAGGGACTGAGGGTGAGCTCAACTCTCAGAAGTAAGATGCTTTTGGACAAGGCGTTCAGCTACCTTCTCACATATGGAACTTAGTATGTAGCACCAGTCTACCACAGGAATTACTAGGAAATCGCTGGATTGAGCTTGGAGGCACTAGTCTTGTGTGCCTGGACTCCAATTACCTCTCCCAACACTTCCGTCACGCAGCAGGGCTAGGCCTTTTAGAAGCGAAGGGTAGCTGCAGGCACGATGTGGAGGTACAGGCCGTAAGCTCAACTCTCAGAAGTAAGCATGGGAGGCAGATGTCTGCTACCCACTAGTACATGGGAGTTGGAACCTAGCTACACTCTGATTGAAGAAGGCCGTTGGAAAACGCTGTATTCAACTCAGATACACGTGAGTTCAGGCCCAATGCTGACACATGCTATTCCCCCAACCTCTCCCAGCACCTAACATAAGGATGTTAGCAGCTACTGTCTACAGTCAGGCAGGATGCGGGAGGGTTCTGCCCTGACCTCAGCTCTCACAGGGAAGCATGCCTAGAAGCCAGCTCTCACCTAGCTGCGTTCTTATGGCAGTGAGAAGGTAGCAGTATTCTGAGTCAGGAGGTTCCAAGATTACCACTCTACTGCACCTGGAGATACCGTCCAGGTCTGCATTGTTAAGTTGCGTCTCACAAGCCTTTGGCAAACGTCTCAGGTGAAGTCATGCGAAACTCACTCTGCAGGCAGTGTGGAACTGTGAGGGACTGAGGGTGAGCTCAACTCTCAGAAGTAAGATGCTTTTGGACAAGGCTTTCAGCTACCTTCTCACATATGGAACTTAGTATGTAGCAACAGTCTACCACAGGAATTACTAGGAAATCGCTGGATTGAGTTGGAGGCACTAGTCTATGTGTGCCTGGAGACTCCTATTACCTCTCCTAACACTTCCGTCAGTCAGCAGTCCTAGGCCTTTTAGAAGCGAAGGGTACCTGCAGGCACGTTGTGGAGGTACAGGCCATAAGCTCAACTCTCAGAAGTGTGTATGCATGGGATGCCGATGTCTGCTACCCACTCGGACATGGGAATTGGAACCTAGCTACACTCTGATTGAAGAAGGCCATTGGAAAACGCTTTATTCAACTCACATACACGTGAGTTCAGGCCCAATGCTTACACATGCTATTCCCCCAACCTCTCCCAGCCCCTATCATTAGGATGTTAGCAGCCTAGTCTACCAGTCAGGCAGGATGCGGGAGGGTTGTGCCTTGAACTCAGCTCTCACAGGGAAGCATGCCTAGAAGCCAGCTCTCACCTAGCTGCGTTCTTATGGCAGTGAGAAGGTAGCAGTATTCTGAGTCAGGAGGTTCCAAGATTACCACTCTACTGCACCTGGAGATACCGTCCAGGTCTGCATTGTTAAGTTGCGTCTCACAAGCCTTTGGCAAACGTCTCTGGTGAAGACGTGCGAAACTCACTCTGCAGGCAGTGTGGAACTGTGAGGGACTGAGGGTGAGCTCAACTCTCAGAAGTAAGATGCTTTTGGACAAGGCGTTCAGCTACCTTCTCACATATGGAACTTAGTATGTAGCACCAGTCTACCACAGGAATTACTAGGAAATCGCTGGATTGAGATTGGAGGCACTAGTCTTGTGTGCCTGGAGACTCCAATTACCTCTCCCAACACTTCCGTCACGCAGCAGGCTTAGGCCTTTTCGAAGCGAAGGGTACCTGCAGGCAGGATGTGGAGGTACAGGCCATAAGCTCAACTCTCAGAAGTAAGCATGGGAGGCAGATGTCTGCTACCCACTAGTACATGGGAGTTGGAACCTAGCTACACTCTGATTGAAGAAGGCCGTTGGAAAACGCTGTATTCAACTCAGATACACGTGAGTTCAGGCCCAATGCTGACACATGCTATTCCCCCAACCTCTCCCAGCACCTAACATAAGGATGTTAGCAGCTACGTCTACAGTCAGGCAGGATGCGGGAGGGTTCTGCCCTGACCTCAGCTCTCACAGGGAAGCATGCCTAGAAGCCAGCTCTCACCTAGCTGCGTTCTTATGGCAGTGAGAAGGTAGCAGTATTCTGAGTCAGGAGGTTCCAAGATTACCACTCTACTGCACCTGGAGATACCGTCCAGGTCTGCATTGTTAAGTTGCGTCTCACAAGCCTTTGGCAAACGTCTCTGGTGAAGACGTGCGAAACTCACTCTGCAGGCAGTGTGGAACTGTGAGGGACTGAGGGTGAGCTCAACTCTCAGAAGTAAGATGCTTTTGGACAAGGCGTTCAGCTACCTTCTCACATATGGAACTTAGTATGTAGCACCAGTCTACCACAGGAATTACTAGGAAATCGCTGGATTTAGATTGGAGGCACTAGTCTTGTGTGCCTGGAGACTCCAATTACCTCTCCCAACACTTCCGTCACGCAGCAGGCTTAGGCCTTTTCGAAGCGAAGGGTACCTGCAGGCAGGATGTGGAGGTACAGGCCGTAAGCTCAACTCTCAGAAGTAAGCATGGGAGGCAGATGTCTGCAACCCACTAGTACATGGGAGTTGGAACCTAGCTACACTCTGATTGAAGAAGGCCGTTGGAAAACGCTGTATTCAACTCAGATACACGTGAGTTCAGGCCCAATGCTGACACATGCTATTCCCCCAACCTCTCCCAGCACCTAACATAAGGATGTTAGCAGCTATGTCTACACTCAGGCAGGATGCGGGAGGGTTCTGCCCTGACCTCAGCTCTCACAGGGAAGCATGCCTAGAAGCCAGCTCTCACCTAGCTGCGTTCTTATGGCAGTGAGAAGGTAGCAGTATTCTGAGTCAGGAGGTTCCAAGATTACCACTCTACTGCACCTGGAGATACCGTCCAGGTCTGCATTGTTAAGTTGCGTCTCACAAGCCTTTGGCAAACGTCTCTGGTGAAGACGTGCGAAACTCACTCTGCAGGCAGTGTGGAACTGTGAGGGACTGAGGGTGAGCTCAACTCTCAGAAGTAAGATGCTTTTGGACAAGGCGTTCAGCTACCTTCTCACATATGGAACTTAGTATGTAGCACCAGTCTACCACAGGAATTACTAGGAAATCGCTGGATTTAGATTGGTGGCACTAGTCTTGTGTGCGTTTAGACTCCAATTACCTCTCCCAACACTTCCGTCACGCAGCAGGCTTAGGCCTTTTCGAAGCGAAGGGTACCTGCAGGCAGGATGTGGAGGTACAGGCCAGAAGCTCAACTCTCAGAAGTGTGTATGCATGGGAGGCAGATGTCTGCAACCCACTAGTACATGGGAGTTGGAACCTAGCTACACTCTGATTGAAGAAGGCCGTTGGAAAACGCTGTATTCAACTCAGATACACGTGAGTTCAGGCCCAATGCTGACACATGCTATTCCCCCAACCTCTCCCAGCACCTAACATAAGGATGTTAGCAGCTATGTCTACACTCAGGCAGGATGCGGGAGGGTTCTGCCCTGACCTCAGCTCTCACAGGGAAGCATGCCTAGAAGCCAGCTCTCACCTAGCTGCGTTCTTATGGCAGTGAGAAGGTAGCAGTATTCTGAGTCAGGAGGTTCCAAGATTACCACTCTACTGCACCTGGAGATACCGTCCTTGTCTGCATTGTTAAGTTGCGTCTCACAAGCCTTTGGCAAACGTCTCTGGTGAAGACGTGCGAAACTCACTCTGCAGGCAGTGTGGAACTGTGAGGGACTGAGGGTGAGCTCAACTCTCAGAAGTAAGATGCTTTTGGACAAGGCGTTCAGCTACCTTCTCACATATGGAACTTAGTATGTAGCACCAGTCTACCACAGGAATTACTAGGAAATCGCTGGATTTAGATTGGAGGCACTAGTCTTGTGTGCCTGGAGACTCCAATTACCTCTCCCAACACTTCCGTCACGCAGCAGGCTTAGGCCTTTTCGAAGCGAAGGGTACCTGCAGGCAGGATGTGGAGGTACAGGCCATAAGCTCAACTCTCAGAAGTGTGTATGCATGGGAGGCAGATGTCTGCTACCCACTCGGACATGGGAGTTGGAACCTAGCTACACTCTGATTGAAGAAGGCCGTTGGAAAACGCTGTATTCAACTCAGATACACGTGAGTTCAGGCCCAATGCTGACACATGCTATTCCCCCAACCTCTCCCAGCACCTAACATAAGGATGTTAGCAGCTATGTCTACACTCAGGCAGGATGCGGGAGGGTTCTGCCCTGACCTCAGCTCTCACAGGGAAGCATGGGTGAAGCCAGCTCTCAACTAGGTGCGTTCCTATGGCAGTGAAAATGTAGCAGTATTCTGAGTCAGGAGGTTCCAAGATTACGACTCTACTGCAACTGGAGATACCCTCCAGGTCTGCATTGTTAACTTGCGTCTCACAAGAGTTTGGCAACGTCTCTGGTGAAGACTTGCGAAACTCACTCTGCAGGCAGTGTGGAACTGTGAGGGACTGAGGGTGAGCTCAACTCTCAGAAGTAAGATGCTTTTGGACAAGGCGTTCAGCTACCTTCTCACATATGGAACTTAGTATGTAGCACCAGTCTACCCCAGCAATTACTAGGAAATCGCTGGAATTATATTGGAGGCACTAGTCTTGTGTGACTTGAGACTCCAATTACGTTTCACAACACTTCCGTCAGCAGCAGGCTTAGGCCTTTTCGAAGCGAAGGGTACCTGCAGGCAGGATGTGGAGGTACAGGCCTTAAGCTCAACTCTCAGAAGTAAGCATGGCAGGCAGATGTCTGCAACCCACTAGTACATGGGAGTTGGAACTGGCTACACTCTGATTGAAGAAGGCCATTGGAAAACGCTGTATTCAACTCAGATACACGTGAGTTCAGGCCCAATGCTGACACATGCTATTCCCCCAACATCTCCAAACCTAACATAAGGATGTTAGCAGCTACGTCTACACTCAGGCAGGATGCGGGAGGGTTCTGCCCTGTCCTCAGATCTCACAGGGAAGCATGACTAGAAGCCAGCTCTCCCCTAGCTGCGTTCTTACGGCAGTGAGAAGGTAGCAGTATTCTGAGTCAGGAGGTTCCAAGATTACCACTCTACTGCACCTGGAGATACCATTCTTGTCTGCATTGTTAAGTTGAGTCTCACAAGTCTTTGGCACACGTCTCTGGTGAAGACGTGCGAAACTCACTCTGCAGGCAGTATGTAGCACCAGTCTACCACAGGAATTACTAGGAAATCGCTGGATTGAGCTTGGAGGCAAGACTCTTGTGTGCCTTGAGACTCCAATTATGGGATCTCTGGGTGGCGCAGCGGTTTGGCGCCTGCCTTTGGCCCAGGGCGCCATCCCGGAGACCCGGGATCGAATCCCACATCGGGCTCCCGGTGCATGGAGCCTGCTTCTCCCTCTGCCTGTGTCTCTGCCTCTCTCTCTATCTGTAACTATCATAAATAAATAAAAAATAAAATAAATTTTAAAAAAAAGGTAGCAGTATTCTGAGTCAGGAGTTTCCAAGTTTACCACTCTACTGCACCTGGAGATACCGTCCAGGTCTACATTGTTAAGTTGCGTCTTACAAGCCTTTGGCAAACGTCTCTGGTGAAGTCATGCGAAAATCACTCTGCAGGCAGTGTGGAACTGTGAGGGACTGAGGGTGAGCTCAACTCTCAGAAGTAAGATGCTTTTGGACAAGGCGTTCAGCTACCTTCACATATGGAAATTTGTAGCAACAGTCTACCACAGGAATTACTAGGAAATAGCTGGATTGAGCTTGGAGGCACTAGTCTTGTGTGCCTGGAGACTCTAATTACCTCTCCTAGCACTTCCGTCACTCAGCAGTCCTAGGCCTTTTAGAAGCGAAGGGCTACCTGCAGGCACGTTGTGGAGGTACAGGCCATAAGCTCAACTCTCAGAAGCGTGTATGCATGGGAATGCAGATGTCTAGCTACCCACTCGGACATGGGAGTTGGCAACTAGCTACACTCTGATTGAAGAAGGCCATTGGAAAACGCTGTATTCAACTCAGATACACGTGAGTTCAGGCCCAATGCTTACACATGCTATACTCCAACCTCTCCCAGCACCTAACATAAGGATGTTATCAGCTACGTCTACAGTCATGCAGGATGCGGGAGTGTTCTGCACTGAACTCAGCTCTCACAGAGAAGCATGCCTAGAAGCCAGCTCTCAACTAGCTGCGTTCTTATGGCAGTGTGAAAGTAGCAGTATTGTGAGTCAGGAGGTTCCAAGCTTACCACTCTACTGCACCTGGAGATACCGTCCAGGTCTGCATTGTTAAGTTGCGTCTCACAAGCGTTTGGCTAACGTCTCTGGTGAAGACGTGCGAAACTCACTCTGCAGGCAGTGTGGAACTGTGAGGGACTGAGGGTGAGCTCAACTCTCAGAAGTAAGATGCTTTTGGACAAGACGTTCAGCTACCTTCTCACATATGGAACTTAGTATGTATACCAGTCTACCACAGGAATTACTAGGAAATCGCTGGATTGAGCTTGGAGGCACTAGTCTTGTGTGCCTGGAGACTCCAATTACCTCTGCCAACACTTCCGTCACGCAGCAGGTCTAGGCCTTTTAGAAGCGAAGGGTATCTGCAAGCGGGATGTGGAGGTACAGGCCGTAAGCTCAACCCTCAGAAGTAAGCATGGGAGGCAGATGTCTGCAACCCACTAGTATATGGGAGTTGGAACCTGGCTACACTCTGATTGAAGAAGGCCGTTGGAAAACCCTGTATTCAACTCAGATACACGTGAGTTCAGGCCCAATGCTGACACATGCTTTTCCCCCAACCTCTCCCAGCACCTAACATAAGGATGTTAGCAGCTATGTCTACACTCAGACCGGATGCGGGAGGGTTCTGCCCTGGCCTCAGCTCTCACAGGGAAGCATGCCTCGAAGCCATCTCTCACCTAGCTGCGTTCTTATGGCAGTGAGAAAGTAGCAGTATTGTGAGTCAGGAGGTTCCAAGATTACCACTCTACTGCACCTGGAGATACCGTCCAGGTCTGCATTGTTAAGTTGCGTCTCACAAGCCTTTGGCAAACATCTCTGGTGAAGACGTGCGAAACTCACTCTCCAGGCGGTGTGGAACTGTGAGGGACTGAGGGTGAGCTCAACTCTCAGAAGTAAGATGCTTTTGGACAAGGCGTTCAGCTACCTTCTCACATATGGAACTTAGTATGTAGCACCAGTCTACCACAGGAATTACTAGGAAATCACTGGATTGAGCTTGGAGGCACTAGTCTTGTGTGCCTGGAGACTCCAATTACCTCTCCTAACACTTCCGTCACTCAGCAGTCCTAGGCCTTTTAGAATCGAAGGGTACCTGCAGGCACGATGTGGAGGTACAGGCCATAAGCTGAACTCTCAGAAGCGTGTATGCATGGGATGCAGATGTCTGCTACCCACTCGGACATGGGAGTTGGAACCTAGCTACACTCTGATTGAAGAAGGCCATTGGAAAACGCTGTATTCAACTCAGATACACGTGAGTTCAGGCCCAATGCTTACACATGCTATTCCCCAAACCCCTCCCAGCACCTAACATAAGGATGTTAGCAGCTACGTCTACAGTCAGGCAGGATGCGGGAGGGTTCTGCACTGAACTCAGCTCTCACAGAGAAGCATGCCTAGAAGCCAACTCTCAACTAGCTGCGTTCTTATGGCAGATAGAAGGTAGCAGTATTCTGAGTCAGGAGGTTCCAAGATTACCACTCTACTGCACCTGGAGATAACTTCCATGTCTGCATTGTTAACTCGCGCTCAGAAGCCTCTGGCAAACGTCTCTGGTGAAGACCTGCGAAACTCAATCTGCAGGCAATGTGGAACTGTGAGGGACTGAGGGTGAGCTCAACTCTCAGAAGTAAGATGCTTTTGGACAAGGCGTTCAACTACCTTCTCACATATGCAACTTAGTATGTAGCACCCGTCTACCACAGGAATTACTAGGAAATCGCTGGATTGAGCTTGGAGGCACTAGTGTTGTGTGCCGGGAGATTCCAATTACCTCTCCCAACACTTCCGTCAAGCAGCGAGCCTAGGCCTTTTAGAAGCGAAGGGTACCAGCAGGCTGGATGTGGAGGTACAGGCCATAAGCTCAACTCTCAGAAGTGTGTATTCATGGGAGGCAGATGTCTGCTACCCACTCGTACATGCGAGTTGGAACCTAGCTACACTCTGATTGAAGGTCTTTGGAAATCGCTGTATTCAACTCAGATACACGTAAGGTCAGGAACAACGATTCCACATGAGAATTGGAGCCAGAACATATAGACATCTAACTCTGGGAAAGGAACTAGGGGTGGTAGAAGGGTAGGAGGGCGGGTGATGGGGAGAATTGTGATTGACACTGAGGGGGGCACTTGACGTGATGAGCACTGGGTGTTATTATGTATGTTGGTAAATTGAACACAAATAAAAACTTAATTTATTAAAAAAAATTCATGGAAACTAATGAGAATGAAGATACAACCGTTCAAAATCTTTGGAATGCAGCACAAGCAGTCCTAAGGGGGAAATACATCACAATAGAAGCCTCCATTCAAAATCTGAAAAGAACTCGAATACAAAGGTAACCTTACACATAAACTAGCTAGGGAAAAAAACAGCAGATAGATCCTACACCCAGCAGAGGAAGAGAGTTATTTAAGATTCGAGCAGAACTCAACGAAATCGAGACCAGAAGAACTGTAGAACAGATCAACAAAACCAGGAGTTGGTTCTTTGAACGAATTAATAAGATACATAAACCATTAGCCAGCCTTATTAAAAAGAAGAGAGAGAAAGATTCAAATTAATAATATCATGAATAAGAAAGGAGAGATCACTACCAACACCAAGGAAATACAAATGATTTTAAAAACATATTATGAACAGCCATATGCCAACAAATTAGGCAATCTAGAAGAAAGGAATGGACGCATTCCTGGAAAGCCAGAAACTACCAAAACTGGAAGAGGAAGAAATAGAAAACCTGAACAGGCCAATAAGCAGAGAGGAAATTCAAGCAGTCATCCAAAACCTCCCAAGACACAAAAGACCAGGGCCAGATGGCTTCCCAGGGGAATTCTATCAAACGTTTAAAGAAGAAACCATACCTATCCTACTAAAGCTGTTTGGAAAGATAGAAAGAGATGGAGTACTTCCAAATTCGTTCCATGAGGCCAGCATCACCTTAATTCCAAAACCAGACAAAGACCCCACCAAAAAGGAGAATACAGACCAATATCCCTGATGAGCATGGATGCAAAAATTCTCAACAAGATACTAGCCAATAGGATCCAACAGTACATTAAGAAAATTATTCACATGAACGAGTAGGATTTATCCCAGGGACACAAGGCTGGTTCAACACTAGTCAAACAATCAATGTGATTCATCATATCACCAAGAGAAAAACCAAGAAGCATATGATCCTCTCATTAGATGCAAAGAATACATTTGACAAAATAGAGCATTCATCGCTGATCGAAACCCTTCAGAGCATAGGGATAGCGGGAACATTCCTCGACATCTTAAAAGCCATCTACGAAAAGCCCACAACAAATATCATTCTCAATGGGGAAGCACTGGGAGCCTTTCCCCTAAGATAAGGAACAAGACAGGGATGCCCACTCTCACCACTCCTATTCAAAATAGTACTGGAAGTCCTAGCCTCAGCAATCAGACAAAAAAAGACATTAAAGGCATTCAAATTGGCTAAAAAGTAGTCAAACTCTCCCTCTTCACCGATGACATGATACTCTACCTAGAAAACCCAAAAGCCTCCACGCCAAGATTGCTAGAACACATACAGCAATTTGGTAGCATTGCAGGATACACAACCAATGCCCAGAAATCAATGGCATTTATATACACAAACAATGAGGCTGAAGAAAGAGAAATTAAGGAGTCAATCTCATTTAGAATTGCACCCAGAAGGATAAGATACCTAGGAATAAACCTAACCAAGGAGGTAAAGGATCTCAACCCTAAACACTATAGAACGCTTCTGAAAGAAATTGAGGAAGACACAAAGAGATCGAAATATATACCATGCTCATGGATTGGCAGAATTAATATTGTGAAAATGTCATGTTACGCAGGGCAATGTACACGTTTAATGCAATCCCTATCAAAATACTATGGAGTTTTCAGAGAGTTAGAACAAATTATTTCAAGATTTGTGTGGAATTAGAGAAGACCCCGAATAGCCAGGGGAATTTTAAAAAAGGAAACCATATCTGGGGACATCACAATGGCAGATTTCAGGATGTATTAAAAGTTGTGGTCATCAAGACAGTGTGGAACTGGCACAAAAACAGACTCATAGATCAATGGAACAGAATAGAGAACACAGAAGTGGACCTAGAACTTTATGGTCAACTAATATTCGATAAAAGAGGAAAGACTATCCATTGGAAGAAAGACAATCTCTTCAATAGATGGTGGTAAGAAAATTGGACATCCACATGCAGAAGAATGAAACTAGACCACTCTCTTTCACCATACACAAAGATAAACTCAAAATGGATGAAAGATCTAAATGTGAGACAAGAGTCCATCAAAACCCTAGAGGAGAACACAGGCAACACCCTTTTTGAACTCGGCCTCAGTAAATTCTTGCAAGATTCATCCACAAAGGCAAAAGAAACAAAAGCAAAAATGAGCTATTGTGACTTCATCAAGATAAGAAGCTTTTGCACAGCAAAAATATAGTCAACAAAACTAAAAGACAACCTACAGAATGGGAGAAGATATTTACAAATGACGTATCAGATAAAGGGCTAGTTTCCTAGATCTATAAAAACTTCTTAAAATCAACACCAAAGAAACAAACAATCCAATCATGAAATGGGCAAAAGACATGAATGGAAATCTCACAGACAAAGACATAGACATGGCCAACATGCACATGAGAAAATGCTGTGCATCACTTGCCTCAGGGAAATACAAATCAAAACCACAATGAGATACCACCTCACACCAGTGAGCATGGGGAAAATGAACAAGGTAGGAAACCACAAATGTTGGAGAGGATGCGGAGAAAAGGGAACCCTCTTACACTGTTGGTGGCAATGTGATCCGGTGCAGCCACTCTGGAAAACTGTGTGGAGGTTCCTCAAAGAGTTAAAAATAGACCTGCCCTATGACCCAGCAATTGCACTGTTGGGGATTTACCCCAAATATTCAGATGCTATGAAATGCCGGGACACCTGCACCCCGATGTTTTTAGCAAGAATGTCCACAATACCGAAACTGTGGCATGGAGCCATGGTGTCCATCGAAAGATGAATGGATAAAGAAGATGTGGTTTTTGTATACAATGGAATATTATTCAGCCATTAGAAACGACAAATACCCACCATTTGCTTCAACGTGGATGGAACTGGAGGGTATTATGCTGAGTGAAGTAAGTCAATCGGAGAAGGACAAACGTATGTTCTCATTCAATTGGTTAATATAAATAACAGTCAATGGGAATATAAGGGAATGGAGAAGAAACGTGTGGGAAATATCAGAAACGGAGACAGAAGATAAAGACTCCTAACTCTGAAAAAGGAACAAGGGATGCTGGAAGGGGAGGAGGGCAGGGGGTGCAGGTGAATGGGTGAAGGGCACTGAGGGGGTCCCTTGTCAGGATGAGCACTGGGTGTTATTCTGATTGTTGGTAAATTGAACACCAATAAAAAATAAATTTATTTTAAAAATAGTTCAAACAACTAAATATTTATGCTGCCAACATGGAAGTACATAAATATAGAAACCAATTAACAACAAACGTACAGGAACTCACTGATAATAATACAATGACAGGGGATTTTAACACCCACTCACTTATGGCAATGGACCGATCGTCTAGCAGAAAATCAACAGGGGAACAATAGCCTTGACACACTGGACCACAGGGACTCAACAGATATAGTCTGAACATTTTAACCTAAAGCAGAATGCACATTACTTTCAAGTGCACATGGGACATTCTCCAGAACAGATCATATCATGGGCCACAAATCAGCCCTCAACAGGTACAACAGGTACAAGAAGGTTGATATCACACCCTGTACATTTTCGGACCATGACTCTATGAAACTCGAAGTCGACAGTAAGAAAAAAAATTGGACAGACCAAAAATACGTGGAGATTATGAACATCCTACTAGAGAATGAATGGAGCAACCAGGAAATTAAAGATCAAATTGAAAACAAATGAAAAAGAAAACGTTTCTCCAAATCTCTGGGATGTTGCAAAGGCAATCCTAAGAGGGAAGTACATAGCAATACAGGCCTATCTCAAGAAACAAGAAGTCTCCAATACAAAACCTAACCCTACGCCCTATAGGCTGGAAAAGGAATAGCAAACAAAGCCTAAAGCCTACAGAAGAAGGGAAAAAAAAGATGAGAGAAGAAATAAAGAATGCAGAAAAAACAAAACAGTAAAATGGAATAAAGAAACTAAGAGCCGGTTCTTCAAAATAATTAATAAAATAGATCAAGCCTTAGCCAGCCTTATCAACGAGAAAAGAGAAAAGACCTAAATAAATAAAATCACAAATGAGAGAAGAGAGATCACAATCAACACCAGCAAAATTAGACAATTATAAGGGAATACTATGAAAGATGATATGCTAACAAACTGGGAGTCCTGGAAGAAATGACAAATCCCTAGAAATGTGCAAATGAGCAAAACTGAAATAGGAAGAAATAGAAAATATGAACACACCCATAACTAGCAAATAAATTGAATCAACAAGGCACCTGGGTGCCTCAGTGTTTGAGCATCTGCTTTGGCTCATGTCATGATCCTGGGGAAATCACATCCCACATCAGGCTCCCCCCATGCTGCCTCATTTTCCCTCTGCCTATAACTCTGACTCTCTGTGTCTCTCATGAATACATAAATAAAGGTGCAGCCACTGTGGAAAACAGTCTGGAGGGTCCTCGAGAAGTTAAAAATAGGGGATCCCTGGGTGCGCAGCGGTTTGGCGCCTGCCTTTGGCCCAGGGCGTGATCCTGGAGACCCGGGATCGAATCCCACATCGGGCTCCCAGTGCATGTAGCCTGCTTCTCCCTCTGCCTGTGTCTCTGCCTCTCCCTCTGTGACTATCACAAAAATTTTTTTAAAAAAATAGTTAAAATAGAGCTACCCTACTATTCCAAAATTGCACAGCTAGGTATTTACCCCGAGGATACAAAAGTAGTTTAGTAGATTTGAAGAGGAACACGCAGCCCAGTGTTGGTAGAAGCATTATCAACAACAGCAAAACTGTGTATACAGCCCAGATGTCCATCGACAGATGAATGGGCCAAGACGATGTGGTAAATATACACACTGAGACATCACTCGGTCATCAGGAGGGATGAAATGAAGCCATTTACAATGACGTGGGAGAAGTGGAAGAGACTTATGCTAAATGAACTCAGTCAGAGAAAGATAGATACCAAATACCATACAATGGCATTCACATGTGAATTTTAAGAAACCAAACAAACTGGCAAAGGGGCAGAGGGGGGGATGAGAGAAGCAAACAAAAAAAACACACTCATAGTCACAGAGAATAAACTAATAAATACCAGAGGAAGGTGGGGGGGATGGGGAATCAGGGGATGGGGATAGTGGAGGTCACCTCTGACCAGTAACAGGCGTTGTATTCAAGGATTGAATCACTATGTGGTAAACCTGAAACTATATCATACTGTGTTTACAAAGAGGAATTCAAGTAAAACTTTAAAATAATAATTAGTAGTATAGAGTAAACATGTGCACACAAGAGATAAAATCAGAAAGGCAACTGAAAATCCAAACAGTCTTTAGAGCCACAAATCCCCTCCTTAGCTCAGCTCAGGAGAAGCCTGCCATGCCTATTCTCACCCCAGCAGAAGCCTGGATTTTGATTCTCTGGGGAGGCCACTTACTTGGTGGAGTCAGGCTATCTTTGAACCTAAAACCTAAATAGAGGGCATAAAACTAAACTGCCCAAGATGCTAGGAGTCCCAGTGCAGGCACATGCCAAGACACAAACTCTAACCATACACAGACATAACCCTAACCATACACTTAAGCATAATGTTAAGGTAATCCTTAACAAGAACTATCACTAATCAAAAACCAAACACAAACCCCAAGACCGAAACACATTCACTGAACCTTCCTGCCAGCCCTCACCCTAACTCTTAAACCTATTTTAAACCCTTAACCCTGACCCTTACCTTAAATCTAACCCTAACCCTAACCTCTAACCCTAACCTTATTTAATGTACTCAATTCCTAATCCTAACCTTAACCTGTACACTAACCCTAACCCTATAATACCAATAGTATCTCATACCCCAAACTGCACACTAACCTGTACCCTAAAACTAATCCCTAACCCACTGCCTAACCCTCTCTTACCCTTTTCTAAAACCGTACCCTGACGCTGACCTGACCCTAACCCTAACCCCTAAACAAACACTAAATCTAACCCTAGCCCTAACCCCTATCCTAAACCTAACCCTCACCCTAACCCTAAACCTAGCCCTAACTTTAACTTTAACCCCTAACCCTAAACACTAACCCTAACTCACACCCTAACCCGTAACCCTAACGCAAATCTAGCCCAACACTAACTCTAACCATAACCCAAACCCCAACTCCTAACCTCCTGCCATAATCCCTAAAGTCTAAACCCTAACCCTAACTCTAACTCCTGTCCTTAACCCAAACCCCCATTGTAACTCCTAACCACTGACTCTTACCTTTATCCCTCATCCTAACCTCTAATCCATAACCATAAGCATAATAACTAACCCCTAACATGTAACCTAACCCTAACCACAAACTGCCTCCCCTCCCCTGACGGTACCATTCATTCTACCCATTCACTTACCCTATGGTTCTGAGGAGTCCCTTCTGACATGGATGAGGCCCACAACGGCGCCTCCAGTGTCCTCCAGGGGGTCCTGAGGACGCCGGGCTCCTGTGAGTGCGGACGTGGCTCCACGAGTTCCAGAGTCATAGTCAGCGGGTCCTGAGTACGAGAGGTCTCCTGTCACTGTGGAGTATGCCTCACATCCTTTGGAAGCCTCACAGCAGGTTCTCAGGAGGCCGGGGTCTCCTGTCAGCCTGGACATGGTGCCATGTCCCCTGAAAACTCACCGCAAGTCCTGAGGAGGCTGTGGGTTCCTGTCAGCCTAGACGCAGCCCCATGTGTCCCGAAGCCAGAGTGCAGGTCCTGAGGAGGACGGGGGTCCTCTCAGTCTTGATGTGGCCCCAGAATTTCCTCAGCCTCACCATAAGACCTGAGGAGGCTGGGGGCTCCTGTCAGAATGGAAATAGCCCCAAATCATCCCAATTGTTCACAGTGTGTCCTGAGGAGGCCAGAGACTCCTGTCAGTGTGGATTCGGCATCCCCATTTTTCTTAGGCCTCACCACAGGCTCTGACAAGGCTGGGGTCTTCTGTCCGCATGGACACATCCCAATATTTCCCGAAGTCTACACCGGGGGTCCTGAGGACATCAGCGTCCGGTTGTGTGGACATGGCCCCATGTCCTCCCGAAGCGTCACTGCAGGTTCTGAGCTGGCCGGGGCTCCTGTCACTGTGGATGCAGCCCCCAGCTTCCAGAAGACTCAACTTATGTCCTGAGGGGCCCGTTAGCTCCTGCCAGAGTGGTCGCGGCGCCACATGTTTCAGAAGCCTCCCCGCGTGTCCTGAGGTGGCCCAGGGGCTCCTGTCAGCGTGGATGCGGGCCCACATCTTACTGAATCCTTCCCACAGGTCCTGAGGCAGGCCAGGAGCTCCTGTCAGGGTGGGTGCGGGCCAACTATTTCCTGAAGCCTCCCGGGAGGTCCTGAAGTGGTCCAGGGGCTCCTGTCAGGATGGATGTGGACCCACATCTTCCTGAAGCTTCACCGTGTGTCCTGAGGAGACTGGGACTCCTGTCAGCGTGACCGCTGAGCAATATCCCCCTGAAGACTCCCCACATGCTCTGAGGAGTCTGTGGCTCATCAGCGTGGATGTGTCCCCCCGTCTTCCTCAGGCCTCCCCAGCACAGGCTGGCTCCTGTTACTGGAGGCAGAGGAGGCCTACTGCACATGCGTCCCCCCTGTGCAGTGCCTGGGCTCGGGCGCCCCCTGCGGGACGCTCAGAGGCTACAGGAGGCTGTGCAGGAGGCACGTGCCCATCCCCGGGCCCACCTCTGCCTCCTTCCAGGCTCCAGCTGGGGCCTGTTAGCTTCGGAAACATCTCACTGAAAAGGAGCCCAACACCCGGTTTCCTCAAAAATACTTAAGGAGAAGGAATTGGAGCCCAAAGGACACGAAATGAAATGTGGACCAGACTTTTACCACATCCTGTAAAACTCACTCAACCCTCTTCCACTGTGGGTGGGACAGCGGGCTGGTGCAGCCGCCCTGGAAACAGTGTGGAGGCCCCTCAGGAAGTTACAAATAGAGCCGCCCTGCAACCAGCAAGTGTACGGCCTGGAGCTCACTCCGAAGATACAGATGCAGTGAGACTCGGGACACCAGCACCCCAATGTCCACAGCAGCCGTGTCCACAGTAGTCACACTGAGGGAGGAGCCTCGGTGCCCTCTGCCAGATGATGGATAAAGAGGATGGGAAATAGATGATGGTCATAGAGAGAGGAATGGTACTCAGCTATCAAAGAGAAGGAAATCTTGCCATTTGCAATGACGTGGATAGAACTAGAGGGATCATCTTAAGTGAAATAGTTCAGTCGGAAAAGAGAATGTCCGTGTGGTGTCATTCATAGGTGGAATTAAAGAAGCAAAGCAGATGAACATCTGTGAAGGGAAGGAAAAACAAATAAGATGAAAACAGATACAGGGAATACAGACTCTTATATATAGGAAACAAACTGAGTGTCGCTGCAAGGGAGGGGACGGGGGAGGGGATAACAGGGGACCAGCATGAAGGAGGGCACGTGATGTCACGAGGACTGCTGTTAGCTCCAACTGGTGAATCCCTGAATTCTTCCTCTGAAAGTATAATACACTATACATTAATTAATTGGGTTTAGGGATCCCTGGGTGGCGCAGCGGTTTGGCGCCTGCCTTTGGCCCAGGGCGCGATCCTGGAGACCCGGGATCGAATCCCACGTCAGGCTCCCGGTGCATGGAGCCTGCTTCTCCCTCTGCCTGTGTCTCTGCCTCTCTCTCTCTCTCTCTCTCTGTGTGTGACTATCATAAATAAATAAAAAAAATTAAAAAAAATAATTGGGTTTAAATTAAATTAAGTTAAAAAATCAGTTGTATCAGAGCACGTTTCCTTCTGGACTCTCTGTTCTGCTCCTTCAGCTTATGCTGGGACCACCCTCGTGGGTCTGGTTTAAGTAGGCGTCAGGCCTCGTCATGGACCATCCCCGGGCTAGAACTCATGGCCCCGAGATCAGGACCGGAGGTGAGGTCAAGAGTCGGATGCTTAACCAACAGAGCCAGGCGGAGTCCCGAAGACAAAACTGCGTTATCCTTTGTCTCTGTGACATCATTTGTTTTATTATTTTTTTAATATTTTTTAAATTTTTTAATTTACTTATGATAGTCAGAGAGAGAGGCAGAGACACAGGCAGAGGAAGAAGCAAGCTCCATGCACCGGGAGCCCAACGTGGAATTCGATCCTGGGTCTCCAGGTTCGCGCCCTGGGCCAAAGGCAGGTGCCAAACCGCTGCGTCACCCAGGGATCCCTGTGACATCGTTTGAAATAGGAAAGTGCTGTGTCCCGCTCTGTCCTGCTTCTCCAATACTGATTTGCTCTCCGGGGTCATTTGTGGGGGGCGGATGGATGTTTTGGTTTTTTTTTTTTTTCCTATGTATAGGATCTGCCAACATGACTTGACAGGAATGACATGAAATTGAGGGTGGCTTCAGGAACTGCGGATATTTTCACAAGATGAGGCTCCAAACCAATGAGTCCAGGACGGCCTCCCAGAGCCTAGTGTGACTCAGTGTACATGTCTTGTGCTCCTTTGGTACAGTCTCATTATTTATTCTCTGTGATGCTCCTGAGAAGGGATTCACGTCCGTCATTTCCATCCTGATTGCTCATTGTCTGGACACAGCAAGCCCCACAATAGAATAAAAACTGAGCCCAGGCCAACGGCAGAAAGCCCCTATTAGAAAAGATCTCACTGCCCTTGAAGGCCCCATAT
>NW_023330143.1:0-24240 GCF_011100685.1 Canis lupus familiaris
AAGAAGCATCCATGTACAATAGCTTCAAAATCAATAAAATACTTTGGAATAAATTTAACTGAGGAAGGGAATGGCTTGTAGACTGAAAACCATAAGGCACTGATGATACAGATGGAAGAATGCATAAATAAATGGAAAGATAGCCTGTGCTCATGTATTAGTAAGATTAATATTGTGAAAATGTCCAGACAACCCAAAGCAATCTATAGATTCAATGCAATCCTGATCAAAATTCCAAAGGCATTTTTCACAGGAAGAGGAAAAAAAAACTAGTGTTAGTTTCTTTGGAACCACAAGAATACCCTGAATGACCAAAGCAATCTTGAGAAAGAAGAATAACCTGAATATGCTGAGGTATTATGCTGAGTGAAGTAAGTCAATTGGAGAAGGACAATCATTATATGGTTTCACTCATATGGGGAGTATAAGAAATAGTGAAAGAGATATAGGGGAAAGGAGGAAAAATGAGTGGGAAAAATTAGTGAGGGTGACAAAACAACCTCCTGAGAGACCCCTAACTCTGGGAAATGAACAAGGAAAGTGGAGGGGAGGCAGGCGGGGTTACGGGGTGACTCGGTGACAGGCACTGAGGAGGGCACTTGACAGGATGAGCACAGGGTGTTATACTATATGGTGGCAAATCTAACTTCAATTAAAAATATATTAAAAAAAAATCTGGGGATATCCCATACTTGATTTCAAGCTATATGACAAAGGTATAATAATCAATCAGTATGATATTGACATAAAAAACAAGCACCTTAGACCAGTGTCACAGAATGAAGAACCAAGACAATTACATACACATATACAGTCAACTGATTTTTGACAAGGGTTCCAAAACACACAATAAGGAATTAATAGAATCTTCAAAAACAGGTTTTGAGGAAATTGGATATTCATGAAAAAGAATAAAATAGGACACCTATCTTATACGAATCACAAAATTAACTTGTAGTGAATAAAAGTCTTAAACAGAAGACCTAATAAGATAAAATTACCCAAAGGAAACAGCGAGAAAAGATTTTTGACATTAGTCTTGAAAATTATATCTTGGATTAGACAGAAAAAAAAACAGAAAAAAAAAACAAAAAGAAAAAATGGGACTACATTAAAAAAAAAGAATTCTGCACAAAAAAGGCAACAGGACAATGAAAGGCATACTACATGGGGAAATATTCACAAAATATGTAACTGATAAGTTTAAAAATCATAAAAGAAAACACATACTGGGTGTTATTCTGTATGTTAGTAAATTGAACACCAATAAAAAATAAATTAAAAAAAAAGAAAACACATACTGAATTCATACAACTTAATAGCAAGTAAGTAAATAATTCAATTAAAATTGAGCTAAAAAACCTAATAGCCATTTTTTTCAAAGAAAACTTATAAATGGCAAGGATATATGAAAAGGTGCTCAACATCACTATCAGGGAAATGTAAATCAAAACTACAATTGAGTATCACCTTACACCTGTTCAGACTGTTATTTAAAACAACACTAAAGCTAACAAATATTAGCAAGAATGTGGACAAAAGAAAACTTTTATACACTGTCGGTGAAAATTCAAAACGGCACGGCCATTAGGGAAAATATGGTGAGATTTCAAAAAATTTAAAATATACTACTGTAAATGATGTGCCAATCCTACTTGTGGGTATTTAAAAGACTTAAATTCAGTACTTGGGGGTGCCTGGCTATCTTAGTTTGTAGAGCATGAGACCCTTGATCCTAGGGCCTGGAGCTTAAGCCTCACCTATGTGTGAGGCTTAAGAAAAAAAGTCATTTTTTAAAAAATCAGTATCATGAAGATAACTGCACACCCATGTTTACTCTAACATTATTCACAAAAGCTGTAATATGGGGAAAACATAAAAATTCTTCAATAAATGAATGAATAAAGAAGATAAATATTATTCAGCCATTTAAAAAAAGGAAATCCTACCTTTGCAATGACATGGTAAACTGGGAGCATTACGCTATATAAAAGAAGCCAAAAGGGGAAAGACAAATATGGTATGCTATCACTTTTATGTAAAATCTGGAAGGAAAAAAGAGAACAGAGACTTAATCTGAGGAGAAAAAAGAGAAGTTAAAGAACTTAATCTATCTAATTAAAAGATTTATATTAAGCTCCCATAAACAGTACTGTGTGGTATTGCTATAAGGATAAACATATAGATCATTGAAATATTAGGTGTCCATAAACAGACCTAAATGTATGATTTTTTAGTAAAATGTCTAGGTAATTCAATGAAGGAAAGAATAGACTTTTTTCCCTACTGATTATGCTGGGTCAATTACATACCCATATGGAAAAAAAAATGAACCTCAACTACTACTTCATATCATACCCCAAAATTAACTCAAAAATGAGTCAGAGACCTACATGTTAAGAACAAACCTATAAAAATACTAGAAAGAGTATTTTTAAACTTTGTTTAAACTTTTAAACATTAATAAACTTTAATGTTTATTAATATCTCCACAATGGGATACCTGGGTGGCTCAATGGTTGAGAGGCTGCCTTAGCCTCAGGGCACGATCCTAGGATCCAGGGATGGAGTCCTGCATCAGGCTCCCTGCAAGAAGTTGATTTTCCCCCTGCCTATACCTTTGACTCCCTTCTGTCTCTCATGAATATAATGAGTAAAATCTTTAAATAAATATCTCCCAGTAAGCATGAGCTATAAGTAAAACTGAAATTGAAACTTGTTAATATTTTAACTCTTTTACTCCCTGAATGACAATCTTTCTAAAAATGAAAAAAGCAATCCATGGACTAGGAAAAAACTATGTATATAGACACGCAAACAATTTATAAGTATAAATATATAAACATTTTACAGACAATTTATTAATATGATATATATAAATTTTATATAAACATATACTTTATATTTATTTTTAATATATAAGATATATATATATATGATTAAAAGGCCTATACCTAGAATATATAAAGAACGTTCAGACTTTAGTAAGTAGAAACCCAGAATGACTATCTTTATATTGTACAAAGGACGCAAAAAAGAAATTTCCAGAAAAAGATCTACAAATGCTTGATCATAGCGTAGTTCTATTTTTACCTTTTTGAGAACCCTAATACCATTTCCTAGAGTGGCTGCACTACTTTGCATTCCCACTCAGTGCAAGAGGGTTCCCCTTTCTCCTCATCCCCATCCCCATCTCTTGGCACTCGTATTGTTAATTTTAGCCATTCTGGCAAGTGTGAGGTGAGATCTCATTATAGCTTTGATTTGTATTTCCCTGATAATAAGTGATGTTGAGGTTCTTTTCATGTGTCTATTAGCAATATGAATGTCTTCTTTGGAAAAAATGCCTATTGAAGTCTTCAGCCCCTTTGTTAATTGAATTAATTGTATTTGGGGTATTGAGTTTTATAAGTTCTATTTATAGATGATACTTGGATGGTACTCAACTATCCAGAAATTGCACTGGTAGGTATTTGCTCAAAGAATACAAAAATACTAACTCAAAGGGATAGTGCATCCCAATGTTTATCTACAATAGCCAGATTGTGGAAACAACCCAAGTATCCATCAACTGATGAATGGATAACAAAGATGTGGTAGATATAAACCTGGTATATATTTACATGTATATAATATATATATATGATATATACATATGATAGAATATTACTCAGCCGTAAAAAGAATGAAATCTTGCCTTTTGCAATGACATGAATGGAGCTAGAAAGAATTATGCTAAGTAAAATGAGTCAGTCAGAGAAATACAAATACTAAAAGATTTCAATCATATGTACAATAAGAAATAAAACATACAGTATGGGGGCAGGGGGAGAGGGAGGCAAAAAAAATGGAATTTTAATCGTAGAGAACAAAATGATGGTTACTAGAAGGGAAGTGGGTGACAGTAAATGATGGGAATTAAGAAGAACACCTGTAATGAGACCCAGGTGTTGTGGAAGTTTTGAATCACTATATACTACACATGAAACTATTATTATAATGTATGTTAAGTAACTAGACTCTAAATATACTTTTAAAAATGTACAAATGACAAACAAATGCTCAACATCATTAGTCATCAGGGAAAGCAAATTAAAACCACAATAATATATTCAGCACATACCTCCTTGAATGATGACGTGGAAAATAACAATACCAAGTGACAAAAAATATGGAACAATTCTTGTGATTAAAATGAGAACTTTCTGCTTGTATTTTGATATCTCACCATAATTTTAATGTTGCCTAGTATTCCTTATGAACCCATGAGTTCATAGAGATTACTATGAGTCCAGAGATTACTAATTAGGAGCCTATTAGAGCTTCCGTTTAATTTCATAGCCCTCTGATGAAAATGAAAAACAACGTTTGGAGACAAGGACTTTAATAACTGCCATTCCACTGATTTTAAGCCCTCACTGCACTAGCTCTAATGCAATCAATAACAGGTTTCTAGAAATGTTTTAATATTGTTAGGGAGGCAGGTTCTCTGTGACCCGAGTCAACAGGTTAAAACATTACAGGTCTCCACACTCAAATTATGCCATTTTCCTACTCCCATGATATTTAGCTTTCTTGGAAACTAAAGTTCACAAGAGAAAGGGGATTCTTGCATGGTTGGGTTCCAAGCAGAGGGAATGCAATTCCCTATTCGAAATTGGGTGATTTTCAAACATGTCTCTTCAGCATACCTGTTTCTAAGACCAAGCCTTTCCACCAAAGGAGATAATTAATTCCAGAGAGAGAAAACAGCAGTTCTAAGCCAAGGTCCTTGAACTTTTTTGGAAACCTCTTTAAATATCCATGCAGTGCCAAAGGAAAATATTGTGGGGGGTTTACATTCCTAGAGCAAGATTCATTATGAGAAGAATGACCCATTTGAAAGTGTTTTCCTCCACATTTCTTGCCTCTTGTCTATGGGACCAGAGCCATCTGGAGATCATGTCTCCATAGTGTTTCAAAAGAATTCATTCCAAATTCAAATCCCAGATTCTCAATAAGGAATTTTGAGGCTTTAGGCTAGAAGGAAAGATTGAGACTAGGAGAAACACCTTTTCAAGGACCTTTGATTTGTTATCAAATTACCTCAATAGTCTGTGTCTGAGGTGTGTTCTATCTTTCATACTGAAAGTTTTACTATTAAAGAAGAGGCCAGCTTGAAGATGGAATTATTTCTGAAAAATCCTAAACATCATTGTGATCATCTATAAGGTAAGGTTTTCAGCAGCATTGAAGCATCTTAAACATTGGTATTTTCTATAAAGAGTAATCATTATGTTTCAACAGCTTACAAACAGTAATATTATAACCATATTCCCATTAGTCAGAAGATAGTTAGTAAATGTCATTAACTTAAACAGACAAATGAAAATGTTGAGGCTTATAGAGATTTTATGAGATTTTATAAAAATTGGAACCCAATTTTTGGTCACAAGACACCTATTTTGACATAAGATGCCTCCTTTAACATTCAAGACTAATCATGAGCATGAAGATTAAATGTAAGTATGCCCCCCACACAGTGATATATAAATATGTTATAGATGACATAAATCATTAGTCATTTAGTCCAAGCATGACCAGAGACTGTCCTTCCTAAGGTTAATTACTATGCATAACGTGAGTCTCTGTGGTATGCTGAAAAGTAAAATTAGAGATAATTCTTCCAGAGATTATTGCGTGATTAAATGTTTTCTGATTACAGTCAATTACCAATTCTTCCTATCTTCTGTGTGAATACAGTCACAAAAATATGTGAAAGCTCTTCGTGTGCTCACAGTAATGCGGTGGGGATATTCATATACATTTACTCAATCAATTCTCATAGCACCTGGGATGTGGATATGATCATTCTCACTTTAGAGATGAGGAAACAAGAACATAAGGTCCCAGGAAATGTACCCTGGATAAAAGAAGTTGCAAGTGGAAAAGGCAAGATTCCAATCGGGTCTCTCTGATTTCAAACCAATACAGTACACTTAACGACCATGGTAGTCATTTTCAACATTGTACAGAAAACTCTGGAGACCCAGGTTTTTAAGAGGATTGGGTAGGGAGGAAATGGGCTGCATGAGAGGCCAAGGTAAAAGTGCTCTTCAATGAAAGCAGTACCTCATTTTCATTAATATTTGGAGACTGCAGTGTGTGGTACGTGTGTGTGTGTGTGTGTGTGTGTGTGTGTGTGTCTTGATGAAATTACTTCATATATATTTGCCTCTGAAGTACCATTAAAGTCCTTTGATTATGGTCATGTCAAAAGAGATTACTAGTTTACACTGTTTATTATCACAGAACAATGTAGAGCAAGGATTAATAATTTGAAGGAAAAAGGTCACAAGTAAAATTTGATTTAGTCTTGGCTCTCCTCATTTTTATCTGCTTGATCTAGGGCAGGATTCTTAACTTCTCTATGTTTGTATCTCCTGCTGTGTAAAGGAAGTATGATAGTGGTAATTATTTCACAGGAATGTAGTGAGGATTAAACAACCACATTTCTGAAAAAAACGAACACAGCAAGTGTCTACATTTGTGTTGATATAATTATTATAAAATATATATAATTACATTTTAGTTGATATTATCTTTATTATTATTCTGAACATCTGCAATCATTTCGTCTCTTGCAAAAAAGTATGAAACAATGCTAACCACACAGGTTACTACCATGCCATGCACATAGTAATCAATCATTTAAAATATATTTATCAGTTATTATAATATTTTGGGATTTTGAAAACTTGTATTATCTACTCTTTTATAATAGCTCCTGGAGCCTTTTATTACATTCTCATAAGAAACACACTGTTCCACATTTTTGTTAACTATTATAAATGTTCTGTGACTGGGCTTTCTGTCTCTGGCTGACATCCCCTAACTGAAGCTAATTCAACTTCATCCAAGACACACAAAGGACTTTCACAGAGTTATATCCAAGAGTCACCATTCTTCCAACCCCTGGTCATTCTTCCACTTCTATTCAGTTACCTTCCATGGTTCCCCATTTCCTAAGGGTAAAGAAAGAATTCCTAGCTTTCCATTCATAGCTTGAACATCCATTCTTTACCACTCTTTTGAAACTTAGCTGCCAGTATGATTCCTTCAAGATAGGCTCTTTATCATCTCAGATGATGAAGTATGCCTAGGTGATCTTCAAGAACTCAGAACTTACTTGCTATCTCACAAAACCTCATGAGAATCCACTTCTCATTAGAATACAGGCTGCTACATTTACTAGATGTGGAAGCTTACTAAATGCAAGGTTACATTAATATAAGGGATTTCTTTTTCAGGTCATGTAGTTAAGCATAATACGAAAAATGGAGATTAGGAACAACGTGACAGAATTTGTGCTACTGGGGCTCACAGAGAATCCAAAGATGCAGAAAATCATATTTGTTGTGTTTCTGGTCATCTACATCGTCTCTGTGGTAGGAATGTGCTCACCGTGGTCACTATCACTGCCAGCCCATTATCGGGGTCCCCCATGTACTTTTTCCTGGCCTATCTCTCCCTCATTGATGCCTGCTATTCTTCTGTCAATACCCCCACCCTCATCATAGAGTCACTCCGTGAAAAGAAGACCATCCCATTCAATGCATGCATAATCCAAATCTTTGGGGAACATTTCTTTGGAGGTGCTGATGTCATCCTGCTTACTGTGATGGCCTATGACCGCTATGTGGCCATCTGCAAGCCACTGCACTACATGACCATCATGAATCGGCGGCTATGTGGCCTGCTCATGGCAGTGGTGTGGGTGGGAGGCTTTCTTCATGCAGCCATACAGATCCTCTTTATCATCCCACTACCCTTCTGTGGCCCTAACGTCATAGATCACTTTATATGTGATCTGAATCCTTTGCTCAATCTTGCCTGCACTGATACCCACACTCTTGGTTCTTTGTTGCTGCCAACAGTGGTTTCATCTGTGTCTTAAACTTCCTCCTCCTCATGGTTTCCTATGTGGTCATTCTGCGCTCCCTAAAGAACCACAGCTTGGAGGCGAGGCGCAAAGCCCTCTCCACCTGTGTCTCTCACATCACAGTGGTCGTCCTATTCTTTGTGCCCTGCATATTTGTGTACATGAGACCCGCAGCTACTTTATCCATTGATAAAGCAGTTGCAGTGTTCTATACTACAATAACTCCCATGTTAAATCCTTTAATCTATACCTTGAGAAATGACCAGATGAAAAATGCCATTAGGAAACTGTGTAGTAGGAATGCTAGTGTGGGTGACAAATAAATGTATCTGGAGCTCAACAGTGATTCAACTGAGGCAAAAGTCAAACAGACATGTTGGATGATCTCAGCAAGGAATACCTATGACATAAAAAATGACAACAACAACAACAACAATGACTGCTATTTTGTTTTTCAAGAGCAAAAATGGGTGCAAGAAATGGAAAAATAACCCTAGCTCAGGATCTCTCTTTGCATATTTGAATAATGCTAGCAAATTGGGGCTTGTTTCATGAGCTTCATTCATATGCATGGATTCATAAGCTTTCATCCTAATTTTAAAAATTAAAAATAGGGACACCTGGGTGGCTCAGCAGTTGAGCATCTGCCTTGCATCATGGCATGATCCCGGGATCTGGAATCAGGCTCCCCACAGGGAGCCTGTTTCTTCCTCCGCCCGTGTCTTTAGGCCTGTCTCTGTGTGTCTCTTATGAATAAATAAATAAAATCATTTTTTAAAAAATTAAAAATATATTGATATTGAGCAGTAGTCTTTATAACAATCCAAAGAAGTAGGCATTGCTATTATCCCCATTTTATAGGTGAGGAAACAGAAGGGGGGAATTATCAAAATAATTATACTGAAGATTCACTAATCAGAGACTACCTGATTTCTCAGACCATGCTCTTAAATGTTGTGATACAGTGCCAGACAATGATGACAGAAAGATGATTCTAATTCTTACCACTTATTGAGCTAGGTTTTATGCTGGACCACATATATAAGATATAGATACAAATATCTATATATACAATATATATCTTATACATATGCATGTTAAATCATTATGTACATGTACTATATATCATAATAATATAGATGATTATATATTGTATTTCTATTAATTCATTACTTATAACTAAATTCCAAGGATATTTCAGTAATAACTCAGGTCAATTTTAGTTATCATTGTTGTGGATAATAAGCTCATTGCAATATTCTGGTTTGTATTTACTTTAGGAAATAAAAGTGAAAGCCCCATTAACACTGATGGAGTAGGTGAAGAATATGATACTTTATTTGAAAATTTACTTGTAAAAAGTAAAATAAAATAAAATAAAGAAAATTTACTTGGGGGCTTCAGAATCCTATCATTGTCATGTCACCCATCTTATGCTGATAAGCTGTTAGAAAATGCGATGACTCAAATCAAAGATCATTTCAATGCCAGATGAGAATTCCTACTTTTTAATATATATTTATACTCCATAGAGATCTTGCCTGCTACCTAGAATATTTTATACAATTAGAAAAATGACTAGTGCATGATAAATAATAACTAAAAAATAAAACTATAAAGAAAGATCAATAAAGTAAATAAAACGTAGAACAAAAAATATATTGAGCTGTAGGGAATAATCTTCCTATTTTGTCTGATTTGGATTCAAGAATTCTAGCTGGGTCTGTTAAACAGACCACAATTTGTTTTAACTCCTGCTTAAACCATGTAATGAGAAAGAAATTGAACCTGACATTCTCATCTCGATTCAAGTAACTGAAACTGAACCTACTCTCAGCAAGATTACATCATATGAACAGGAGTTGTCCATGTTATTCTTCTCTGTTAATTAGTTTACATTGTGGTAACATATCATCATGAAAGAATATTTTTTAAAATATGTGGCTCAACCCACACACAAAGCAATTTCAGGATAAATATATTCCATTGATCCCATCTATCCATCACCCATTAATCAATAGCAACATCTTGAGTCTGAAGAATAATATATCAGAAACACTGATGATTGTGGGGCTTCAGTGCTAAATAGGGGAACCTGGGTCTTGCCTTCACAGAGCTTCACATCCACTGAAAGAAACCCAGAGGAAAACAGAAAATGACAACACCCTGTTATAAAGGGTAAGGTAGTGGCAGCACAAAGTGCTAGGAAAGGATGAATTAGGGACATACAAGAAAGGTTCAGGAAATGTTCCAAGAGGAAAGGACATATGAAATGGAATTTCAAACTGGAAATCAAGTCAGCAGAGTGAATATGTACACTTCAGTTGGAGTAGGAGCATTCCTAAGAGAGAGAATACATTACAAAGGTCAGGGGTGAAAATCAGTATGCAGGAATTCTGGTGAATGCAGTGTGACCATAGGTGTTAATATATCTATAAATTCAACATCATTTATTAAACTCTCACCATGTGCCAGGCAGTATGCTACAAAATGAACCAACCTATATGGGTAAATAGCAGGACATGAACCTGGTGAGACCAGAACAGGAAAGATGCAGAAGGGTCTCACGATCACGTTAAAGCCTACTTCACAATAGCATGGGGCAAACATTGGAAGGCCTTTTGAACCAGTGAGTGATGCAGCTGGATTCGAGCTTGAGATGATAGCTGTATGGGTTATCAGTGTGGAAGTGGATTGAAGGGAACAAGAGTGGCGCAGCAGGATGTTATTGTCATGATGTGGGTGTGAAAGGATGGAGCCTGAACTCTGGTGGTGCCAGTGACGATGTTTGAAGCGTGGTAGGCACTGCTGAGGTCTGGATCCACTTCCCTTCACTCCTCCAGTGTCTCCCTAGCTCTGTGTCTGGGCTACAAACAGCTCAGAGCTCAAAGCCCCACCTTCTCTGTACATTTTGACACCAGAACAAAATTATAGGCTATACCCACCACTGTGGGACACGGTAGCAGCCAATAGACATCAGGCTGGTTCCTTTGCCTCGGGGTGGAGCCAGTCCTGTATCACGGTGTATACCCTAGATTCTGTGGCATCAGGCTGAAGTCAATCCCCAGTTGGGGCCACACACTTCTTCCTATATCGTAGTAGCTTCCCTCAACCCTTCTCCTTATAAATCACTTTCATGAGAATCCCCATCCTCAGAGTATGCATTTGGGAACCCAACTTAACACAGAGACATAGGAAAACTTTAAGAAATATCTAAGTATATAAACAGAAAGAACTTGACATGGGATGAAGATTTGATAGAGAAGTCATGAATGAAAACCAGACTCTTCTTTAAATTACTGGGAGGAGGGAAGCCCTGGTGGCGCAGCGGTTTAGTGCTGCCTGCAGTCCAGGGTGTGATCCTGGAGACCTGGGATGGAGTCCCACATCGGGCTCCTTGCATGGAGCCTGCTTCTGCCTCTGCCTGTGTCTCTGCCTCTCTCTCTGTATGTCTCTCATGAATAAATAAAATCATAAATAAATAAATAAATAAATAAATAAATAAATAAATAATAACTGGGAGGAGGTTAGAACAGAGGAAAATGAGTCTTTTTTTGACAGCTCAAGTGGTTTTTCTACCTCTTTGTACTAAAGGGTTAATGTTGAATTGCCTAAGAAAATGTAATGTTCCCCCTCAAAGGCAGGTGACCTGAGAGAAGGGGCTGATTTTCCTCAGTACTCACTCCCACCATCCTCTTTGCTCCTACACCTATAACAAGACACAAAACACAACAACCTTTAATAGTGAGGTACAAAGTGTAACTCATGAACACAGTACACCCCAAAATAATGTTTTCTAATGTATGAAGAAAAAAATTGGATAATCATGAAATAAAGTTCAATCAAGCCAAATTTCTTGATATTGGTTCACTAAGCAGAGATTCTTCATGTAACATTATAGCTGGGGGACTGAGGTAAAGCTAATGGTATATCTGCTTGGTTGGTGGCTAAAGCATGAATCTAAAGGGGGCCCAGTGTAAGCAAAGTAGAAATGCCAGATTGCCTTGATGTAATGTAGAGGGACACATTGAAAGATATGGGGATATCGGAATGTTAGAATGGATTGTCATAAAAAAATGGATTGTCGTTTCAGGGAGGGTCAAGAAGACATACCTTTCTTTTGAAAAATTTATTTATTTATTCATGAGAGACACAGAAAGAGAGGCAGAGACATAGGCAGAGGAAGAAGCAGGCTCCCTGCAGGGATCCAAATGCAAGACCCAAGATGGGGACCCCAGTTCATACCCTGAGCTGAAGGCAGAGCCTAAACCACTGAGCCACCCAGATGTCTCTAGGTGTCATACCTTTCGTCATGACCAGAGAACTAAATTTTCAGGCTAGTGCCAGCATCTTTGAAAAACTCTCTGATCACTGTTGTCTGTAGGCCAGACCTTTAGTGTTGCTAAACTGGAAAATCCCAATGCAATGGGAGTGTTTTGATGCCAGATAACAGTTACCAAGTGGTAGCACTGGAGCTTCTTAAAGGCAAGGTGGGCATGCTTTCCATAGAGGACAGAAGAATCAAAATAACAATCAGAATAATTAATACAAGCAGATTTACAGTGCTGGCTCTGTCATGTTGGTGCTCCTAGAAGTGAAATAGGGAAGAAAATTATAGAAGCCTTGATCTGTGTTAGCAAAAATGTACAGGCTTAGTAAACTTAATCATAAAAGAGAGATTCGTGGGATCCCTGGGTGGCTCAGCGGTTAGCGCCTGCCTTCAGCCCAGAGTGTGATCCTGGAGTCCCAGGATGGAGTCCACATTGGGCTCCCTGCATGGAGCCTGCTTTTCCCTCTGCCTGTGTCTCTGCCTTTCTCTCTCTTTCTGTGTCTCTCATGAATAAATAAATAAAATCTTAAAAAAAAATAAAAAGAGAGAGATTCGTGATCTTGCAATTAATTCCCAGATGGAACCAGTCTATAAACTCAAAATTCCTAGAACAAAGGGAAGATCGAATCCCCTTGAGGCAGCACCCTGGGACATTGCTAAAAATGTATATATTAATCTTTTTCACCGCATTCCCCAAATGAGGGCCTATGGCCTTTTTGTCTGTCAATTTGTGCATTGAGGAATAGAAAAATATCTAGACCTTCAAGGACTGCTGGACACTGGTTGTGACCTGAAACTGATTCCAGGAAACCCAGAACAACAGTGTTTCCCCTAGATAGAGCAGGAGTTTCCAGAGGACAGGTGGTCATTGGAGTTTTAGCTCAGGCCAAGTTTGCAATGGGTCCAGTAGGTCACTGGACTCATTCTTTGGTACTTCTCCACCTTCAGAATGCATAATCTGAAGAGATATCTTTGCAACTGGCAAACTTGCAATTTGACATGCAGACTGAGGGCTATTATAGTGAAAGCCAAATGGAAACCTCTAGATTTGCCTCTACCTAGGAAAATAGTAAAGAAAAAGCAATACCACATCCCTGGAGGAATCATGGTGATTAGAGCCACCATCAAGGACTTGAAAGATATAGAGGTAGTGATTCCCATAACATACACATTTAACTCACTTATTTGGCCTTCACAGGAGATAGATGGATCTTGGAGAATGACCAGTTCATACTTATAACTTAACTAGGTGGAGACTCCAAGAATTGCAACTGCTGTACCAGATGTGGTTTTGTTGCTTCGGTAAATTAACATATTCTTTGGTACCTGGTATGTAGCACATGATTTGACACATGTCTTTAAGATCCACTAGAGGCAATTTGATTGCAGCTTACAAGGCCAGCAATATGTCTTCACTGCCCTCCCTCAGAGTTGTGTCAACTCTCTGGTACTATGCCATAATTCAGTTCATAGAGATCTCCATTGTATTTTATTCTTCTAGATAACCATACTGGTCCATTATATTGATGGACAAAACACTGATTGGATCTAGAGGTCAAGGTGTAAATACTCTAAGATTTATTAGTAGGACATTTCTGTATCAGAGGATGGAAAGTAAATACAATTGAAACTCAAGTAACTGAAACTCAGTAAAATGTCCACGATCCAAGGGGGATAAAGCATATAAGGATAGTTCTTTTGAAGTAAATATAAAATAGGATAAAAACAGAGGGGGAGACAAACCGTAAGAGAATCTTAACTATACAGAAAAAACTGAAGGTTGCCAGTGTTGAGGTGGGGTACGCTATGGGCATTAGGGAGGCCATTTGATGTAAGGATCAGTGGGTGTTTTATGCAACTGATGAATCACTAATTTTTACCCCAAAATTAATAATACACTATATGCGGAGGGAGAGGCAAGATGGCAGAAGAGTAGGGTCCCCAAGTCACCTGTCCCCACCAAATTACCTAGATAACCTTCAAATCATCCTAAAATCTATGAATTCGGCCTGAGATTTGAAGAGAGAACATCTGGAATGCTAGAGAAGATTTGAAGAGTTGAGAAGAGTTCACGCTTCTATCAAGGTAAGAAGACGGGGGAAAAAAGAAATAAAGAAACAAAAGGCCTCCAAGGGGGAGGGGCCCCGCGAGGAGCCGGGCGGAGGCCGGGGCGAGTGTCCCCAGGACAGGAGAGCCCCGTCCGGAGACCCAGGAGCTGCACCAACCTTCCCGGGGGGAAAGGGGCTCGCAGGGAGTTGGAGCAGGACCCAGGAGGGCGGGGATGCCCTCGGGCTCCCTGGGACACTAACAGACACCTGCGCCCCGGGAGAGTGCGCCGAGCTCCCTAAGGGCTGCAGGGCGCACGGCGGGACCCGGAGCAGCTCGGGGAGCTCCGGCGGCAGCTCCGCGGAGGGGGGGTGGGGCGGGAGCAGCTCGGAGGGGCTCGGGCAGAGGAAGAGGCTCCGTGCGGAGGCGGCTATGGGGAGGGAGCAGCGGGGGAGGGGCTCGGGCGGGCGGCTCCGCGGAGGGGGCTGCAGGGCTGGGAGCGCGAAATCCAACAGCGCAGGCCCCGCAGCACAGGGCGCCGGGACACAGCCCAGGATCCGGCCTCCCCGTGGGACAGGCAGAGGCCAGGAGGGCCCAGGACAGCAAGACGCTCCTGCCCCAGCTTGAGCAGATCAGCGGCCCCGCCCGGAGCCTCCAGGCCCTGCAGACAGAGAGCTCCAGAGTTACTGTGGGGCTGAATCCAGGGCTCCAGAGCTGGCCCCGCCCACTGCGGTTGTTCCTCCTGGGGCCTCACGGGTAAATAACCCCCACTGAGCCCTGCACCAGGCAAGGGGCAGAGCAGCTCCCCCAAGTGCTAACACCTGAAAATCAGCACAACAAGCCCCTCCCCAGAAGGCCAGCTAGACTGACAAGTTCCAGGGGAAGTCAAGGTTTAAAGTATACAGAATAAGAAGATATTCCCCGTCTTACTTTTTTTTTTTCTTTTTGATTCTATTTGCTTTCCCTACCCTTTTTTCCCTTTCTTTCTTTTTCTTTCTCTTCTCTTCTCTCTTTTTCTTTTTTCTCTTCCTTTTTTTTTCTTTTACTCTTTTCCTTCCTTCTTTCTCTCCTCTCTTTTTCTCCTTTCCCAATACAACTTGCTTTGGCCACTCTGCACTGAGCAAAATGACGAGAAGGAAAACCTCACCTCAAAAGAAAGAATCAGAAACAGTCCTCTCTCCCACAGAGTTACAAAATCTGGATTACAATTCAATGTCAGAAAGCCAATTCAGAAGCACTATGATAAAGCTACTGGTGGCTCTAGAAAAAAGCATAAAGGACTCAAGAGACTTCATGACTGCAGAATTTAGATCTAATCAGGGCAGAGAAATTAAAAATCAATTGAATGAGATGCAATCCAAACTAGAAGTCCTAACGACGAGGGTTAACCAGGTGGAAGAACGAGTGAGTGACACAGAAGACAACTTGATGGCAAAGAGGGAAACTGGAGGAAAAAAGATACAAACAACCTAAAATACCATGAGAATGGATTAGGGGAAATAATGACAGCCTGAGGAAGAAAAAACCTACATTTAATTGGAGTTTCCCGAGGGCGCCAAAAGGACCAGAGGGCCCAGAATATGTATTTGAACAAATCATAGCTGAAAGACTTTCCTAATCTGGGAAAGGGAAACAGGCATTCAGATCCAGGAACAGAAGAGATCCCCCCGAAAATCATAAAAACCGTTCAACACCTCGACATTTAATAGTTAAGCTTGCAAAATCCAAAGATAAAGAGAAGATCCTTAAAGCAGCAAGAGACAAGAAATCCCTGACTTTCACAGGGAGGAGTATTAAGATAACAGCAGACCTCTCCACAGAGACCTGGCAGGCCAGAAAGGGCTGGCAGGATATATTGAGGGTCCTATATGAGAAAAACATGCTACCAAGAATACTTTATCCAGCAAGGCTCTCATTCAGAATTTAAGGAGAGATAAAGAGCTTCCAAGACAGGCAGGAACTGAAAGAAACCAGCTCTGCAAGAAATTTTAAGGGGGACTCCTAAAATTCCCCTTTAAGAAGAAGTCCAGTGGAACAATCCACAAAAACAAGGACTGAATAGATATCATGATGACACTAAACTACTATCTTTCCATAGTAACTCTGAACGTGAACAAGCTAATGACCCCATCAAAGGGCACAGGGTGTCAGACTGGATAAAAAAGCAGGACCCATCTACTTGCTGTCTACAAGAGACTCATTTTAGACAGGACACCTACAGCCTGAAAATAAAACGTTGGAGAACCATTTGCCATTCAAATGGTCCTAAAAAGAAAGCAGTGGTAGCCATCCTTATATCAGATAAACTAAAATTTACCACAAAGACTATAGTAAGAGATGAAGAGAGACAATATATCATACTTAAAGGATCTATCCAACAAGAGGACTTAACAATCATCAATATATATGCCCCGAATGTGGGAGCTGTCAAATATATCAATTAATAACCAAAGTTAAGACATACTTAGATAATAATACACTTACACTTGGTGACTTCAATCTAGCACTTTCTACACTGGATAGGTCTTCTAAACACAACATCTCCAAAGAAACGAGAGCTTTAAATGATACACTGGACAAGATGGATTTCATAGATATCTACAGAACTTTACATCCAAACTCAAATGAATACACATTCTTCTCAAGTGCACATGGAACTTTCTCCAGAATAGACCACTTACTGGGTCACAAATCGGGTCTCAACTGATACCAAAAGATTGGGATCCTCCCCTGCATATTCTCAGACCATAATGCCTTGAAATTAGAACTAAACCACAATAAGAAGTTTGGAAGGACTTCAAACACGTGGTGGTTAACGACCCTCCAGCTAAAAGATGAAAGGGTCAACCAGGAAATAAAGAAAGAATTAAAAAGTTTCATGGAAACTAATGAGAATGAAGATACAACCACTCAAAATCTTTGGGATGCAGCAAAAGCAGTCCTGAGGGGGAAATACATCACAATACAAGCATCCATTCAAAAACTGGAAAGAACTCAAATACAAAAGCTAACCTTACACCTAAAGGAGCTAGAGAAAAAACAGCGAATAGATCCTACACCCAGCAGAAGAAGAGAGTTAATAAAGATTTGAGCAGAACTCAACAAAATCGAGACCAGAAGAACTGTGGAACAGATCAACAAAACCAGTAGTTGGTTCTTTGAATGAATTAATAAGATAGATCAACCATTAGCCAGCCTTATTAAAAAGAAGAGAGAGAAGACTCAAATTAATAAAATCATGAATGAGAAAGGAGAGATCACTACCAACACCAAGGAAGTACAAACAATTTTAAAAACCATATTATTAACAGCTATACGCCAATAAATTAGGCAATCTGGAAGAAATGGACGCATTCCTAGAAAGCCACAAACTACAAAACTGGATTGGGAAGAAATACAAAACCTGAACAGGCCAATAACCAGGAGGAAATGAAGCAGTCATCAAAAACCTCCCAAGACCCAAAAGTCCAGGGCCAGATGGCTTCCCAGGGGAATTCTAGTCAAACATTTAAAGAAAGAACTCACCTATCTCTACTAAAGCTCGGTGTGTTCGGAAAGATAGAAAGCGATGGAGTAGTACTTCCAAATTCGTTCCATGAGGCCAGCATCACCTTAAATTCCAAAACCAAAGACCCCACCAAAAGGAGAATACAGACCAATACCCTGATGAACATGGGATGCAAAACTTCTCAACAAGTGATACTAGCCATAAGATGCCAAACACGTGCAGTTAGGGAAAATTATCCACCATGACCAAGTAGTTTATCCCGGGACACAAGGCTGGTTCACACCGTAAAACAATCAATGTGATTCATCATATCAGCAAGAGAAAAACCAAGAACCATATGATCCTCTCATTAGATGCAGAGAAAGCATTTGACAAAATACAGCATCCATTCCTGATCAAAACTCTTCAGAGTGTAGGGATAGAGGGAACATTCCTCGAATCTTAAAAGCCATCTACAAAAGCCCACAGCAAATATCATTCTCAATGGGGAAGCACTGGGAGCCTTTCCCCTAAGATCAGGAACAAGACAGGGATGTCCACTCTCACCACTGCTATTCAACATAGTACTGGAAGTCCTAGCCTCAGCAATCAGACAACAAAAAGACATTAAAGGCATTCAAATTGGCAAAGAAGAAGTCAAACTCTCCCTCTTGCCATGACATGATACTCTACATAGAAAACCCAAAAGTCTCCACCCCAAGATTGCTAGAACTCATACAGCAATTTGGTAGCGTGGCAGGATACAAAATCAATGCCCAGAAATCAGTGGCATTTCTATACACTAACAATGAGACTGAAGAAAGAGAAATTAAGGAGTCAATCCCATTTACAATTGCACCCAAAAGCATAAGATACCTAGGAATAAACCTAACCAAAGAGTAAAGGATCTATACCCTAAAACTATAGAACACTTCTGAAAGAAATTGAGGAAGACACAAAGAGATGGAAAAATATTCCATGCTCATGGATTGGCAGAATTAATATTGTGAAAATGTCAATGTTACCCAGGGCAATTACACGTTTAATGCAATCCCTATCAAAATACCATGGACTTTCTTCAGAGAGTTAGAACAAATTATTTTAAGATTTGTGTGGAATCAGAAAAGACCCCGAATAGCCAGGGGAATTTTAAAAAAGAAAACCATATCTGGGGGCATCACAATGCCAGATTTCAGGTTGTACTACAAAGCTGTGGTACAACTGGCACAAAAACAGACACATAGATCAATGGAACAGAATAGAGAATCCAGAAGTGGACCCTCAACTTTATGGTCAACTAATATTCGATAAAGGAGGAAAGACTATCCATTGGAAGAAAGACAGTCTCTTCAATAAATGGTGCTGGGAAAATTGGACATCCACATGCAGAAGAATGAAACTAGACCACTCTCTTTCACCATACACAAAGATAAACTCAAAATGGATGAAAGATCTAAATGTGAGACAAGATTCCATCAAAATCCTAGAGAAGAACACAGGCAACACCCTTTTTGAACTCGGCCAAGTAACTTCTTGCAAGATACCACAACACAAGGCAAAGAAACAAAAGCAAAAATGAACTATTGGGACTTCATCAAGATAAGAAGCTTTTGCACAGCAAAGGATACAGTCAACAAAACTCAAAGACAACCTACAGAATGGGAGAAGATATTTGCAAATGACATATCAGATAAAGGGCTAGTTTCCAAGATCTATAAAGAACTTATTAAACTCAACACCAAAGAAACAAACAATCCAATCATGAAATGGGCAAAAGACATGAACAGAAATCTCACAGAGGAAGACATAGACATGGCCAACACATGAGAAAATGCTCTGCATCACTTGCCATCAGGGAAATACAAATCAAAACCACAATGAGATACCACCTCACACCAGTGAGAATGGGGAAAATTAACAAGGCAGGAAACAACAAATGTTGGAGAGGATGCGGAGAAAAGGGAACCCTCTTACACTGTTGGTGGGAATGTGAACTGGTGCAGCCACTCTGGAAAACTGTGTGGAGGTTCCTCAAAGTTAAAAATAGACCTACGACCCAGCAATTGCACTGTTGGGGATTTACCCCAAAGATACAAATGCAATGAAACGCCGGGACACCTGCACCCCGATGTTTCTAGCAGCAATGGCCACAATAGCCAAACTGTGGAAGGAGCCTCGGTCCATCGAAAGATGAATGGATAAAGATGTGGTTTATGTATACAATGGAATATTACTCCATTAGAAATGACAAATACCCACCATTTGCTTCAACGTGGATGGAACTGGAGGGTATTATGCTGAGTGAAGTAAGTCAGTCGGAGAAGGACAAACATATGTTCTCATTCATTTGGGGAATATAAATAATAGTGAAAGGGAATAGAAGGGAGGAAGAAATGTGTGGGAAATATCAGAAAGGGAGACAGAACATAAAGACTCCTAACTCTGGGAACGAACTAGGGGTGGTGGAAGGGGAGAGGGCAGGGGGTGGGTGAATGGGTGACCGGCACTGAGGGGTCACTTGATGGGATGAGCACTGGGTTATTCTGTGTGTTGTAAATTGAATACCAATAAAAAGTAAATTTATATTAAAAAATTAATAATACACTATATGCTAATTTGAACTTAATAAAACAAAAAAAATTTCTCTTTTAAGGAAAAGTGTATGTTGGTCCAACTATCCCTTCTGATACCAAAAGATGTACTATACACACTAGGTATCTTGGATAGGGAAGGCATCCAAGAATCCAAGAGTCTTCATTTGGATATTTTACTCATGTCTATTTATTAAGTTACTCAAAAAGCTGCTAATTTGAGTGGAGCTCAGAAAAAGAAATGTCTCTGTCTCATATCGAGACTGTGGTGTAAGCTACTATTCCACATGGGTGCTATGATTCAGCACATCCAATGGTGCTTGATATGTCAATGGTAGAAAGGGATGCTGCTGGAGTCTTTGGCAGTCCTCCATGTATGAACTGCAGGCAGGCCCTTAGGATTTTGGAGCAAATTCCTGACGTCCTCTATAGGCAACTACTCTCCTTTTGAGAAATGCCTCTTGCCTGCTACTGGGCCTTGGTAGAGACTAAACGCTTAACCATAGGTCACCAATTCTCTGTGAAACCTAACTACTCATCTTGAACATGGTGTTTTCTAACCCCCAAAACCATAAAATTGGGAATGCCGTGCAACAGTCCATTATCAAATAGAATAGTCTTCATTTATATATGATTTTGCCTTCCATGGTTGCTATTACCTGATGTTCAGAAGCAGATGATCCTTCTGAGATATGTTCAGAAGGTCTTTAGTGGCCTAAGCTACCTCACCATGTATGTGTTATTCATAGCACTTCATCTCACTAGGACAGCATTTTGTCATCTCACATTATCATAAGAAGGAAGGTGAGTACAGTACAATCAGGTATTTTGATAGAGACAAAGACCATATTCACATAATTTGTATTACTATACTGTTGTGGATTTTTGTATTTTATTATTGCTGTTGTTAATCTCTTACTGTGCCTAGTTTATAAATTAAACGTCATCACAAGTATGTATGTATAGAAAAGCAAAGTATATATAGGATTCAGTACTCTACACAGTTGCAGACATCCACCTAGGATCTTGAAACACATCCCTTCACACCAATATAAGGACTGATTACCATATATGTGATCTGGCCCAAGCAAGAACTGCAGAAAATTCATATGAAGAAGTAGCCAAATGCTCACAGTCTCTACTTTTTGCTATGATACCTTCTCTCTACCTGACTGAGCCCAAAACCTTGTTGGGGGATCACTTTATTGAACTGACAAAAGAGGAAAAGATTTGGTTTGGTATACAGAAAGCCTCAGCAGTGATATGTGGGTAGAGCTCAAAAGTAAATAGATGTAGCACTACAGCCCCATTCTGAAAAATCCACAAAGGTCTGTAGTGAAGGGCAATTCTTTCAATGGGGAGAACTTTAAGCAATGAACCTGGTGTTCACTTCCTTGGAAAGAGAAAAGGCCAGATGTAACAATGTATACTGATTCATGTGCTTGGGCCAAGGATTTAGTTGAATGATCAGGGACATGAAGAAAACACTATTGGAAAATTGGTAACAACAAGAAAATTTGAGGAAGAGATATATTTACATGCCTTTCTGAATCAGTAAAAACACACAAGATATTTACGTCTCCCGTGAATGCTCATCAAAGAATGATCAGCGGAGGAGGATTTTAATTTTAATTTTAACTTGGTTAGTGGATAGAGTGACACATTTCGTGCATACTACTCAGCCTCTTTACCTACCACTTCTCTCATCACCCATTGGGCTCATGAACAAAGTGGCCCTGGTGGCAGGCATGGAGGTTGTACAGGAGTTCAACAATATGGAGTTCACTGACCAAAGTTATCCTTACCATGACCACTGCTAAGTGCCCAATCTTCCAGCAGCAAAAGCAAGCCCCCCATAGGACATGATTCCATGTCATGATGAGCCTGGATATAGGTTCATTACATTGTTGCTTCCATAATAGAAGTGCAGTAGCTAATGGCATAGAGACTTTCTTTGGATACAGATTTGCCTTCTCTGCATGCAACTCTTCTGCCAAAACTACCATCCAAGGATGTAGAGAACTTTTAATCCACCATTACAGTATTGCACACAGCATTGGGTCTGATCCATTAACTCAATTCACATCCAATGCAGTGTCACAGTCGTCCCATGCTCATGGAATTCACTGGCCTTACTACATTTCATACTATCTTGAAGCAATTGCCCTGATAAGATGGTGCAGTGAACTTTTGCAGAATTAGTTATACTACCAGCTAAGTAACAATACTTTCCAGGGCTGGAGCAAGCATGTTCAGATCTCTGGAAGGCCATATATGCTCTGAATCAGCACTCATTACATATTGTTCTTCCTCCCAAATAAAGTTCTGTAACCAATAGATAGAAATGGAAGAGGCACCATTCATATTATCGTTAGCGACCCACCAGCAAAATGTTTGCTTCCTGTTCCAATTAACTTATGTTCTTCTTGCTTTGAAGTCTTTATTCCAAAGGGAGAAATGCTCCCAGCAGAAGACACAACAAAATTCAACTGAACAAAGAGATGAGACTGCCTTCTCACCCCTGGGCTACTCATGACTTTGAATGAATAGGCAAAGAAGTAAGTTGCTGTGCTGGCTGTGGGGATTGATCCTGGCGACCAAGGGAAATTGGACAACTACTCCTGAATGGAGTTAAGGAAGAGTATAGAAGAATACAGGAGATCCTGTAGGACCACCATTAGTGCCACCAACTCTGTGATAAGGTCAATGGAAAGCTACAGCCATTGAGACAGAATTACCAATGACCCAGACACTTTAGTAATGAAGTTCTTTGTCACCCCACCAGCTTAGGAACTATGACCAGCTTGGTACTTGCTGAAAGCACATTCAATACAAAATGATTAACAGGAGAAAACAGGTATAAATATTAACTATGATCATGTGATTGTTACAGAAGTGAAGACTGTATTATTGTATTTGCTCTTTATATTTGTGTGTGAATATATTAAAAAAAATTTTTTAGTTTCTTTTTTCTAATTACCTTATCGTGTAACTGAAGATAAATTGGCTTTCTACCATAGGATGGTAGTATCTCTATTTTCCATTATAGTATTCAACTGACTGAATATCAAGGACAAAGTAAAAATCACCCCAAACATCAAACATCACATTCCCTTTTTTTTTTTTTTTGGTATTTTGATTCATTTTCAATTGTATGTATGCAGGTTAGTTGTATGATGTTAGGTGGAATTATGACCTTGTGTTGTCTTTATTTTGAGATCAAGTAGAGTTTAAGGAGATGTGTATAGGTGCTAGGTGGATAGGCAATGAACTTGTACTGGCTAATTTTATGTGTCAACTTGCTGGGCCACAGGGTGCACAAATATTTCTTTGACTATTGCTTTGGGTTGTGACTATGAGACTTTTCTGGATGATAGTAACTTTTGAATTGGCAGAAGAATAAAGTAGATTGCTCTCCCTGATGTAGGATTGTCATCAAACCAGATGAAGGCCTGAAAAATCACAAAACGCTAACCTCCCCTGAGTAAGAGGGAATTGTCCTACCTGGAGGACATCAGACTGAACCATTAGCTCTTCATGTCTGACGGCTTGTCACTTTCACATTAATTCTTCTTGATTCTCAGCTTCCTCCTGCCGATAGACTAAACTGGGACATCACCTCTTACCGGATTATAGCACTTTCTAGTCTTTAGACTCAAAATGGGACATAGACTTTGCAGTTCAGTTTTGCAGCATGTGAACAATGGAATATTATTCAGCATTGAAAAGGAAGGAGTTTCTGACCCATGCTACACACAGATAAACTTTGATGACATATTAATTGAAATAAGTTATCTATTTTTAATAAACATATATTTTATTCAGATCTATATTTTTAGGAAAACTGTGGAAATGATACAAAGTT